>NW_028261382.1:165075337-165375337 GCF_051295495.1 Thamnophis sirtalis
TGGCGCAGTGGTTAAATGCAGCACTGCAGGCTACTTCAGTTGACTGCAGTTCTGCAGTTCAGCGGTTCAAATCTCACCGGCTCAGGGTTGACTCAGCCTTCCATCCTTCCGAGGGGGGTAAAATGAGGACCCAGATTGTTGTTGGGGGCGATATGCTGACTCTGTAAACCGCTTAGAGAGGGCTGAAAGCCCTATCAAGCGGTATATAAGTCTAATTGCTATTGCTATTGCTATTTAGATCAAGCCAAATCCAAAAATGCGATGGAGTTCCTGAAAGCTTGTCATTCTGACAAATGAGCCATCAACAGACACATAGTGATAACCGCAATCTGCAAGTCATTTAGCCAAAAGTCAAGGAAGGAAACGGCTCAGAGTACATCCTTTCTAAGCAACCAGCACTCCACTAAGAAGGAAACAGCGCCAGCTAAATCATTAGGCAAAACAATATCTGAATCAAAAATCATCAAGGAAAAAAACCATGTACCAACAAGGTCTGGCAGGGCAAATTGTCTCATATAAACAAACTCCACTCTCCTATGCACTGATGATATTACCTACCTTAGAATTGAAAACAAACAAACTCAGAGACCACCAGAGACCACTCAAAACATACCTCTTCAACGCTTTTTCTTCTATTCAACTAGAATCTACCTTTCATATTATTCCATATTCTGAACAATAGAAATACATCTTGATCTTTTGTCCTGAGGTAATGTCTAATTCTAACAGATCGTAGAAAAGCAGAGGAGGAAACAGGATCGTCACAAAAAATATACCTCAGGCAATTAACAACTTTAAATTGTTTTCCACAGGCAAATGACAACCAATGCAAATGATATTAACTTGTATGGGTTAGCTGCTTGATGATATTTTGCCTCAATTACAATTTCTCCAAATTTGTAATGTGCATATAATGAGCGCTGAAGTAGTTAAGACAAATTCTAATCAAAGAGTGCTAACAATCAGTTACGTCTGACCAGAGGATGTATTTAGCCTGTGGCAGGGTGAAATGCTTGGCTGGAGGAAAATGGTTGGATCCATGCCAACCATAAATTGAAATGAATTCAATTTTTATGGAAGGCTAATGACCTATCATAAGACCAAGAGGCAAAAAAACAAAAAAAAAACCTCAGTAAATTCTCAAATGCATGCATATACCGTATTTTTCAGAGTATAAGACGCTCTGAAGTATAAGACACACCTAGCTTATGGGGAGGATAACAATGGGAAAAAAATTAGCTTCTGCCTCTCAGCAGTGCCTCCTTGAAACAAACAGCAAATAGTATAGACCAGTGGTCCCCAACCTTTTTATTGCCGCGGACCAGTCAGCCTTTGATAATTTTACCGTGGCCCGCTGAGCGCGCGCAGGGGTACACAGGGCTCTCTTCCCTGGAGCCTTTGCGCACGGCCCAGGAGCTTTTGCGCATGGCCCAGGAGCCTTTGCGCTGCAGCCTGGTCCTTCGCCTCCCCCCCCCATTTAATTTCAACTTCACCCAGTTCTTCTCCATTAGCCATAAGCTTTGCTTTCCAGAGGTTCATTGAAGTTGCACAACTTTCTTCTTAAGATATATGATGTTCCTAGTGGCGCAGTTTTCTGCAGTTCCACTGGTGTTATTGCAGTAAGCTTCAGTTTATTGATGTGTTTTGTAAAACATGGTACCAAGTGCCCCATTGGCAATGGGTATCACTATTATAAATTTCTTCCATAACCGTGTAGTTTCAATGGCCAGGTTGCGATATTTGGTGATTTTTTCCAGTTCTTATTCTCCTGGCACACCAATATCAATAAATAATTCCTCCTCTTCCTCTTCCTCCTCCTCCTCCTCCTCTCCTTCTCCTTGGTTGCATGGTCACCCTGATATTTAGACTGGTATTGGAATTTTTGTTCTTGCATTGAGTCTTTCGGTGCGGGCTGGAAGCCAGGCGGGAAGTTCCCGTTCTCTTACCTGGGCTGTGACAACTATTGGGGAAGTGTGCAGCGCCTCAGAAGTAAAGCTGCCGCCGCTGACGCCATTCCTTGGAAGCGACGGAGCGGCTGAGGCAGGAAGGCGCGCGGAGGTGGCAGCTGTTCAGCCAGCCGCCTCGCAGGAGAAGAGCCGCTCTTGGGTTTCGCAGGGGGCGGTGGTGGCGGCGGTACCAGCAGCGCCCGGGGATTCCACCAGCGCGCGGGCGGACCTTTGGGCAGCTGTTCATGTCCCCCGGCCGCTGCGCGGCCCGGTGCCAGGTACTCCACGGCCCGGCACCGGTCCGCGGACCGGGGGTTGGGGACCACTAGTATAGACAATATACACTGTTTGTGGTATATTTCTGTGCATGTGTGCCTGACCCATAGAAATAGCAAAGAATTGGAGAAATGTACATTACAGCAGTAGATTAATGAAAGAAAGTTTTCTTAAATGTAGTCACATTAACTCCTCCCAATTATTTAAATAGATCTACTCCAAAAATGACTAAGTCAGGGTCTAATTAGACAGCAGGACACTGTTACATTTCAGATGTAACAGGGGGGTCACGCACGGGTGTGCCACACCCATAATGCGATGTGTGACCTCAGCACGCATGACCAGCGCTTCCCCCATTTTTGCATGCTTTTTTCGCCCTCCCCAGGCTGCAGAGGCTTTATAGGAGCAAGGGGAGAGTAAAAACAGCCTCCCCGCCCGCCTTGGAGTTCCTCCAGAGGCTTCAGGTGCTTCCTTGAAGCCTCCAGAGCGCAAAAAACCAGCCCTATGGGCAAACCAGAAGTTCAGGAATGGACTTCTGGTTTGCTTGTAGGGCCGGTTTGATCTCTCCGATGCCTTCAGGGGCCTTCTGGAGGCTTCCCTGAAGGCTCTGGAGGACGAAAAACAGCCCTATGAGCAAACCGGAAGTCCGTTCCCAAACTTCCAGTTTGCCCATAGGGCCATTTTTTTGCGCTGCTGAGGCTTCCGGGAAGCTCCTGAAGCCTCCAGAGGGCCTCTGGGGGGCATGGTGGAGGCTGTTTTCACCCTCCCCAGGCTTCTATAAAGCCTCTGGAGCCTGGGGGGGCAAAAAATGGCCTCAAAAAAGGGGTGTAGACAGCTGGCCAGCGCATGCATGGGTGCTGGCCAGCTGACAGGGCAATTCCTCACGTGCCCCGACAAATGGCTCTGCGTGCCAACTGTGGCACGCATGCCATAGGTTTGCCATCCCGGCCATAGCCTATTGCCGCTTTCGTAAGCCCCATTTTCCCTGTTTGCTGCAAGGAGGTAAATTGCTGAGAGGCAGAGGCCAAAGGGTGGGGGCCAGCGGGTGGGTGGGGCTACATTCAGTGGATAAGATGCACCCAAATTTTCATTCTCTTTTAGGGGGGAAATGTGTGTCTTATACTCTGAAAAATATGGTACCTCAGATATAAAAACTATATAAGAACTATATTTCTGATCCTGCAGAATATGCTGCTGGAGATGATATCACTTGACTGGGACCAGAAGGAAGACCAGGAAGAAAAGCCCCCAAACTGTGAACTAGCTTTTTCTGGGGAGTATAATTGTCAGTCTTTCTACCTACAGCAAGGGTCTCCAAACTTGGCAAATCTAAGACTTGTGGACTTCAACTCCCAGAATCCCTCAGGCAGTGACTGGTTCTATTTTTTGACAGTTCTATTTTTTTGTCCAGATATACTTTCAGCTTCTTCTCCATTAATCAATTAATCAATTAAGGTACAGATTCTCCCCCCCCCCCTTAGAATTATTTGGTGAAGAGAAGTAGAAGACTACTCAACTATAAGGTTATTTACAGAGTCATTGTAAAGCTCCAAATTACCTTCCATAGCAATTTCATATAAATGTTGAACAGCACAGGAGAAAGTCAGAATCCTATGGGATAAATTGGTCAATGACCTAAATATCAAACCCAAATTCCCCATTAGAAACCTTCAGGAACTTCAAACTAATGTAATCTTTCATTCTGATATTAAAATTATTGACTGAGGTTCTCTGTTCTGAACAAACTTCAGGGGAAAAAAACAAGGAAGTGGTTGGCAGAATCTGCTCAATGAAATGATTCTATGGCTTGCAGGAAATGCCACTCATTTCATTAATCATTAATAGACACAATGCAAACTAGTTCCTTATCCTTTTGTTTTTCCAATTTAATCAATAATTAACAGACATTTTAACTAACTTATAGCCAGTTGTCTTCCAACGTTGACAGCTTCAACAAAGAATCCTAAAAAGTTTGATATTAGCAAGTATCACTGGGTAGAAATGTAGACTGTGTTATATTACGGTAGTAAATCAGTATGATAAACTGAAATAATATGCTGATTGTGTCACACTTAATTCGATTGATGATAATACAATATAAACAAAAGCTTGGTTTTTTTTTGTCAGATATTCAGTTCAATAAGGACAAATGCTGAGATGGAAACAGATAAGGGTAGACAAGTGACATTTACATGTAAAAATGGGGTTCTAATTCAATCTAGGAATTACTTTGGGGAAAAATAATGATGATCTTTTTAAAAACAACTATTCATAGATTTGGAATATATAATAGCAGATTTTCAAGATGAAGAAATCTGAAATTGTGTCAGAAGAACTGCAGTTATTAAAAACAATAGTCTACCAAGATTTAGCAAGATGAATTTCCAGCTCCAAATTTTAAATGTATTACTAAGCTAATTTCCCAACTTGGATTACACACACTTATTGCTCAGCCACCTCTATGGAGGGATAAGGACTTCCAGATGGAAGTCATAAATTACTGCTTGGTTTCATACAAATAAAACCAAACAGTTTATAAGAGATTATGCAATATTAAATAGTATGCTGAAAGTTTGGGATATAAACAGGAAAACAACCAGATTTGGTTAACCCCTCTTGCTTTGTTCTTAAATGTTTATTTTTATAAAAAGGAAAACACAAAGAATTTTGCTTAGTGGAGAGAAAATTGTACAAATTACAAAATTTGACAATTAATAAGACAAAGGTCTCTTTGAACTATCACTGCATATACTGATTTCTATAGGGATACCATAGCTTCTAATTGGAAAGAACATTTAGTCCCTTTTGTGGGGAGAAGGACTAAGTTGCCTCAATGCAGACTAAAATAACATGGCATCTTAAAAGTAAAATTGACAAAGAATTAATTCATTGTGGAAAACATTTCTAGACCAATTTCGTTGTACTTTAAGTACAATGACAATTATACTAAGACAACATATGTATATACCAGTAGCTTTATATTTGTGTTTCTGTTTACATCAAGTCTCAATATTTCATTAAGATTTTATACAATTTCCTCTACTTTTCATGACTCATACTGACTATAGTTTCTAGTATTTATATTTCTGAGGTTAATATTCAAAGCTTAATACTAATTATATATATTGTATTTTTGGGAGTATAAGACGCACCTTTTTTCTCAAAAAAGATGCTGAAAATCTGGGTGCGTCTTATACATCGAATACAGCATTTTTTGCCTCCCAAAGTCCTGCCCTCTTCACCAAAATAGCAGTGCATACCCTTATGGAGGCTTTCAGAGAGCTTCTGAGGGCTGAGGAGGGCAGAAATGAGCAAAAAACAGGCCCCCACCCCAGCACCACTCTATAAGCCTCCATAAGGCAATTTTTAAAATAAAAAACAGGCCCGTTTTCACAAAAATGGGCTGTTTTTTGCTTGTTTTTGCCCCCCGCCACCCAAGAGCACTCTGCAAGCCCCTCCAAGGCTATTCATGCCTTTAAAAAAAACAGGCCATTTTTGGGAGGTTTGCAGAGTGCAAAAACTCCCCCCCCCTTTGGAAAGCTCTTTAACTGATTGATGAGAATTACATTGATCAACTGCTGTGCCAGCAGAAACAAAGTCTTAGGTGCTGCAGGTTGTCAGCGATTTCCTTCTCCAGAACATGGATAAATACACCTGGAAATATCTACCTACCTACCTACACACACTCTCTCTCCCTATCTACCTACTGTATTTCTCTCTCTCTCCCCCTCTATCTACCTACCTACATACTCTCTGCCCTCCTATCTACTGTATTTCTCTCTCTCTCCCCCCTCTATCTACCTACTTACCTACATACCTACATACCTACATACTCTCTCTCCCCCCCTACCTATCTACTTTATTTCTCTCTCTTTCTCTCCCTCTCTATCCCTCTATCTACCTACCTACTTTTTAAATATTTGCCTCTTCAAAACCTTGGTGCGTCTTATACTCCAGTGCGTCTTATACTCTGAAAAATATGGTATACTGATTTAAATACCAATGTACTCCCGGCCCAACACACAAATCTGATTAATTGTAGTTGGATATCAGAATTCTGATGCCAAACAATTTTGGATGGAGAGTTCCGGCTTGATAGCTTTTTAGAAGATTAAGCTTTTCATTGTTTTTCTCCCAATTTTCCTTCCATTACCATTCTGGAACTGACTCAAAAATTAACTATCTATATTTTAAAAAAACCCATTAAACTAAACCAGCCTAAATGTACAGAGAAAAAGAAAATGGAATCACAAGAAGTACAGTATCAGGAATCCAATTTCTTGGAAGAGTTTGAGTCTGTAGTTTTTGAGTGACATTTTTCTCATAGACTGTTAGATAAGGATAAGAGGGCTGTTGGAAAATAAGAAGGGGATGATTAATCCGCCTGGATAATTTATGAGAATCAAGAAGCACATTGAGAAATACGCATTTCAGAGTTCCAGTTGATCTTTTTGTGAAGGTAAGGAAGGAAGAAAAATAGAAAAGGAAACAAAATGAAACTAAAGTATAAAATTATTGCACATAGAAACAAATACATGCCAGTATTTTAAGGATATATCTTATACACAAATAATGGTCAGTACATTGTTGGACACCCTTGTGGTTTAAAAAGAAACACTTTTTAAAATCCTTCCTTCTGCTGTTTTATTTCCCCTCCAGAATCATAGTCAGGACTGACAGTTTGAATTAGAAATGTACAAAAAGGGATGTGATATCACTATCAGATATCTAATAGTGCTTTCAGGCCCGGGGCGAGCATGGTAACTATAGCAACTACAAAAATTGGCGATGGAGAGAAAGAATACCTTGAGTTCCTCAAATCCTGCCCTGGCCTGTAACAGTCTATACAGCTATTGGCGATTGCTTTTCTCATCTAGTGGTGGAAAAGGAAAGGAATCTGCCACTCCCTGCTCTGAGACTGTCCCACATTAAAAATGGTAAGGCCTACCTGGCCTCATGACTGAGGCTCCATAAAGCTCATCTGTATTGGCAGCACAATTTATGTCAATGTACTTTTCCACCAACTCAGTGATAGGAGGAAACCACATTAAGCAGTTATCCTGAATTTTTCATTAGCCTCACTTTATATTTTAGAAACCCAGCTAATTTGAAAACATATTTCATAATGTATGCAAACACGGGTACCCATGGGGCAGCAAGGGTACTGTATGATATCATGTGTGTAGCTCTGTATGTCATCATAAATGATGCAACTTAAGGTACTTACACAAGGTGTTGGGACATAAATACATGAAGGTAAACCTTCATATAAGTTTGGCATCATTGTGGTTTCATGCTGTCATGTATGTGTGTACATGTGTATAGAACATTGTTTATACATTCTAAAAACTATGGTTTATTTTGATACTAGTTTACTGAACAAGCCAGTGAAACCAAACATTCATGACCTTTTTTTTACAAAATTTTAGTTTGTTTTCTCCTTTCAAAAGTTGCTTTAATTCACAATCTGCAAACTATAATAGCAATAGCAGTTAGACTTATAGGGCTTTCAGCTCTCTCTAAGCCGTTTACAGAGTCAGCATATCGCCCCCACAGTCTGGGTCCTCATTTCACCGACCTCGGAAGGATGGAAGGCTGAGTCAACCTTGAGCCGGTGAGATTAGAACCGCTGAACTGCAGATAACAGTCCTGCAACAGTCCTGCAGTACTGCACCCTAACCACTGTGCAACAACATACCTTAATTTCAAGTATGATTTATTGTCCTCAAGCAGATTATGGTGTGTGTTTTTAAACATTGTCATCCCACAACTCTCATTTACACCCCCAGGAACGAATAAAACATGTTATGGCTTAGTGCAAAGTACAAATCCATTTAGAGTAAGTAAAACACAGAATTTTCTTTTGGACTAGTTACAAGTCCATAATTACCCAAACTTTATGATCTTATAATATATATCTGATTGGGTGACAGATTACTTTGAGAATGTCTGGAATGTTAAGTAAAGCATAATTCTGTTTAATTTCAAATCCAGAACAAAAATGTAAATTATTTTATTGCATCTACCTGACTGGCTACCACATTGATTATCAGTCTGAAAGCCAGTGAAGCAGTTGTGAAACAGGAGAACTTAGAAAAGTGACAAAAGGATAGTCTTACTCTTCTTCAAAGTAACAAAGAAGCCACAATGACAAGCAATCCCATTAGGGCAGTAAATGTAATACCTTCATCACCACCAATCTCCATGTTAATTTAGCTAAAGTATCTCTTTACTCAGTTTCCAAAGATTTCAATTACAGTCAAAAGGAAACATGTTTGGTCACCGGACATCTAATGCCTCATCACTAAATTACCTTGCTGTTCAGTTTCTTTATTGAGTTTTATTGAGCATTGCACCTAATAAAAAGTATGTATTATAGAAACTACAAAGCACGCTTATTAATGAATCGTATCAATATCATTGGAAAGTTATGATGCAGACATTTCTAGTATTTCTTTTGATTAACCATCGTCTCAAATAAATCCTGTTTACAGAATTTAGATATACAGGTAGTCATCAATTTACAAGCATTCGTTGTAAGTGAAAAACTGAAAAAATCAACATGAATATTTTTCACACTTATCATTGTTGAAGCATCCCCACAATAGTATGATCAAAATTCAGATGCTTGGCAACTGGTTTGTAACGGTTGAAAGTGTCTCAGGGTCATATGATCACCTTTTGTGACCTTCTGATAAGCAAAGTCAATGGGGAAGTCAAATTCACTTAATAACCATGTTACTAACTTAACAGCTGCAGTGATTCACTTAACATCGGTGGCAAGAAAGGTTGTAAAATGGGCAAAACTCACTTAACAAATGTCTCACTTAGCAATATAAGTGACTCCCAGATTATGTTATTTTGACTTAAGAGAATTATTGGTTATCTTGTAAGAATTCCATTTCCTGTTATGAAGATAAATTATAAGAGGCTACTTTATGCTTAGTGTTAGCTTTAAAGTTATATAAAATTAAATTTAATATCCAAGTTGGGTACTATATAAATTATTCTAGAAATAACTTCCTATTTAGGACATCTTAGAGAAAAGTTTTTTTCACGAACATTATATGGACAACCATTTCCCAAGTATTCTGCCACCAAAAAAACCCATATAGTTATGAAAACCTGCTTATGCAACCTGGTGTATCAGTAGTCATTGGGAAGAGCCAGTTTAATTGCTTGATCATAAGTATATAACATTATAACAACTTTAACTTGAAAATATTATACTTATGGCAAGTTTCACTTAAAGATAGTGCTGAAAAGTATGAGCAAGTGAAAAGAATTTTCCAATTCCATGGGATTTTTCAATTGGAAAATTCTCTTCCATTCTTAGCTAGCTTGATAGCAGCCTATCTTTCTGTTATTTTCGTATTTGCATTTTTAAAACTATGGATGAAAAGTACCAGCACATTATTTAGACTTTCTAAAGCAGTCTGAAGTGAAAATGCTTATCTTAATACTAGGTTTATCAGAATGTTAGTCTTTCTATGGTATGCAGACTTGTTTTATTATACACGAAGAACACTCAGCAGTCTAATCCTTTATCAGTCTGTCTCTAATCTTTACCTTGGCTCTTCTTGAATCAACATGCCAACTAGTATTCTGTAGGCTGGATTTTTATACTTACAAATTACTGACTGTGCCACATAACAGCATTAAAAAAAAAAAGGAGCCTGCAACATATTTGATACATTTTTAGGCTTTCAGAAGGCCAGAAAGACCCGGTTTTTTAAATCATGTGCTGGGTTAAAATGAAAATGTCTGGAGTCCCAAAATGACTAAGGTGCCAGGCTTTGTTCTGATTTTGCTTTATGATTTTTATAGTTCTGAGTTTTATTATTGTGTTCTTAAATAGGCAGGCATGCAAATCTTTTAAATGAATAGATTTCATGTGCAGTAAAATCACTACTTGCAACATCGTTTCCCAGTTTATAATCCTTCTGCATAAATGCGTATGAATTCTGCCCTTATTTCTCACTATAATCTTGTTGTGCCTTCACAATCCCCTGAGCAGGCTGCCTTTCTGTTTCTGGTGTCTTCCTCTGAGCTTTCATAGTTTTGTAACTCTAGAATCAATTCCCTCCTTCCCTTTATCTTAGTGAAAGTCTGATGGCCTTTAAAAGAGGTTAAAAATCTGTTTATATGATGAATGAATTAATGTAGAGCATGGTTATTCCACTCTTCTCTCAATATTATTGCGAATTCCCAGGATTATAGTTTTAATTATGGATGATATATGCTTGATCATATCACAGGGTGTTTAAAATATGTATGTTCGATTTGACTTAAAATTAGTCTACCCGTTTGGCTGTTAAATTATGAATTTTTACTGGGTGAAATTCTGTAAATGATTTATTACAGTGGTTGATTTGTATATCTTGATAAACGCGCATAACAAATAAATAAATAAGGTTTTGTGCTTGAAGAGAAATAAGTGAAGAAAGACCGCTATGAACTGGGGAATCCATCAGGGCAGAAGCAGTAGAACACTATCCTAAAGCTAATTCTGGAAGAATTAAGAGGGCAATAGCATGTGTAGCCCTTTAGTTGCAGCTGGGAAAGCCAGCCTTGGTATGTATTTTTGAGTCCTCAATAAGGGAAATCCTCTGCACTTCTAATGGAGCAGCAGAGACTTAGAAGTCTTCTGCAGGCGATGGAGGATTCAATCAATCTCTCGAATAGAGGTAGGCCAAGTAATTTTTGAGAAACGGTAGGAGGCTTGAAAGCAGAAAGCAGCTAAATATTTAGTGACTGGAACTGCCTAAACATTAAACATTTTGATAGTATTTCCACCACTGAGTTTGAACTTTAAGATCTTCACTCTTCTGATTTATTCACTACTAATCTTCTTTATTTCAGTGTCCTTAATGTTGTCAGTCTGAAAGATGCTCAGGTCTTTATAGTGATCTTTATTTAGACATCAGATGTTATTTCCACAGTTTGATTTTTTTTCCAGTTTTCAATATTTTTCCCTGTAGATGATATGGGTAGAACATTTGCAGTATCTTGGCTGTATATTTTGACAGTGTAAGCAGCAAATCCATTTCAGATTATGCTCCCTCCCCCCATAGTTTCCATATAAAGCAGGTGGGACTAGCCTGGCAGATGTTTTTGATGTTCGATAGACATGGCCTGATTTGTTCAGTATTGTTGGCAGAGGAATCAATGCAATAACAAACTGTAATGGTGATAATGAGTCTCCTTGTAAAATGTTACCTCTCCCCGTCTATCACCTCTGATCAACAACTATGCTTTCCATTTTTGCCATTGATTTTTGCACAAAGCTTATGACATTTCCAGAAACTTGTGTCACATGGCAAGGAGTCAAATGCCTTCTTGTAATCAATTATTATGGTTGGTTGCACAGTCAGCCAGACGTTTGGCATTTTTATCCACCAAAGGACCTGGCACAGACAGATGTTGTCTGATGGTGTCAAAGATATTGTTGCGGATGTAAGCTGTTCCAAGCAAAGCTGTATTATTATGGTTGGTCACACAGTCAGACAGTTGTTTAGATTAGTTTTGCCATTTTTGTCCACCTATCAAGTTTGGTATTACACACAATAATGTGAAGGAGTCACAACTGTCAGTTCTTTAACTGGTATTGCCCTTCATACCCATCAAGCTCTTCCCAGGAAACTAGGATGCCATGGTGTATAGGCATAGCATATGTGCTGATCCAAGCAGGGTGGCTTTTTGTAATCGACTGATGAAAAATTTGTCAATATGCAAAAAAATTAGATTTTCTAAATGCCATCCAAGATTTTGGGGATAATATTACTGTTTCAAATTCAAGACCACAATAGAAGTATAATAAATTTGCAATTTTAAGTAGTATACTTTCAAGAAACTGAATTTACTCCTATATACTGATTGTGCTGAATACAATCACACACTATTAATATTAAAATATTTATTTTAATGCATGTTGTTTAAATGTTTTTCTGTTATTATTGGGCATTTAGCCTCATAAAATACCTTTTAAAAAAACCTGTATAGAGCAATATCTATATTGCTGAAGCTATTGTTCATTTCTGTCAGACATGTGGCAAAGTCTAAATCACTTTTTCCTTTTAATTCTCTTTTTTAAAAATCCCAAGAGAGTAACCCTTCAAAAATGTAAGAAAGTACTTTTCTTTCTCTATTAAATAAGCACATTCTAAAACAAAGCAAAGAATATCAGAACTTGTTATTCAGGAATGACATTAATTTTCTTTCACCTGCCGTACTATTTTAGCTGAGGCTTTTTTTAACTAATATTTGATCCTTCTAAATAAAACTAATGAAAATATAAATACAGAATACTTTAAACAATGCTAGCAGAAAGGTAGACAGATTCTTATTAATAAGTGCATTAGAAAATAAAAATGCCCTAAGCAAATTAATACAGCATATATCATGACCATGGTTGTGCTTCAGTGAGATGAGCAGTGAATAAATTTAATAAATAAATAAATATTTGCCTGGGAAATCATTGTTCAGCATCATTTTGGAAAAAGAGTTAGTGGAAAGACACACTATTGTCTAGCTATATCATGCTTTATCATGCTAATTTAAAGTTAAGAGAGAATATTTTAAAATGCTTATCAATGAAGCTTCTCAACAAATGCAGAATTATATTATCAACAATTATAAAGATCACATTGGTGAGGCTTTATAAAGCCATCTGGTTTGATATGTAAAGAAAAGTCCAGAACCTTTGAAAAAAAATATTCATAGAGTTTTCTCACTATTATTAACAGACAAACATTTCCTATCATCTTTCCCTTTCTCACATTAGCAGCTACTTAGGTATCTTAGAAGGAAATTAATGTAAAAATAAACATTTCTAAAAGCCATAAGTATTTGAAGAAGCCTCCTGTAGTGCCACCGTCTGTGTACGCTATGTAGGGGATTTGGGCAGCTGCCACTATCACCATCTTTTCCAAAAATAGGAAAGAAAATGGTGATAATTGCTCTTTTTTTTAAATCTAGGGGGCAGCAGAAACTTTAATGGGCAATCACAGGCCTCTGCTTCAGGCTTCATAATGCAGTATATACAAGGTGCTAGTCGTAACTTATAAAGCCCTTCATGGTATTGGATCTGGGTACTTGAGAGACCGCCTGCTGCCAATTACCTCCCACAGACCCATTAGATCTCACAGGGTTGGCCTCCTCCGGGTGCCATCTACCAGCCAATGCCACCTGGCTATTACCTGGGGGAGGGCCTTCTCTGTGGCAGCTCCAGCCCTCTGGAATGAACTCCCCGTAGGGATTCAGACCCTCACCTCTCTCCAGGCCTTCCGAAAAGCCGTCAAAACCTGGCTGTGCCAGCAGGCCTGGGGCTGATGAGTTCCCTCCCCTCTCGACATGTATGGTTGTGCGATTGTTGCTGACTTTTATTATTTGTATTTTGTCTTTTATGTTCCCCCTTATCCCCTTTGAATTGTTCGCTGCCCTGAGTCCTGCCGGAGAAGGGCGGCATACAAATAATAAAATACAAATACAAATACAAATAAAAAGTGAAAAAGTTAAGTATAGGTAGACTTTGACTTATAACAATTCATTTAGTGACAGTTCAAAGTTACAACGGCACTGAAAAAAGGGATTCATGACCGTTTTTCACACGACCATTGCAGCATCCATGTGATCACGGGATCAAAATTCAGACCTTTGACAACTGATTCATATTTAGGATGTTTGCAGTGTCTTGGAGTCGTGTGATAATCATCTTTTGTGATCTTCTGATGAGCAAAGTCAATGGGGAAACCAGATTCACTTAACAGCCATCTTACTCATTTAACAACTGCAGTGATTCACTTAACAACTATGACAAGAAAGGTCGTAAAATGTGTCAAAATTACTTAAAAACCGACTCACTTAGCAACAGAAAGATTGGGCTCAATTGTAGTCGTAAGTCGAAAACAACCTGTATAAATAGCTGTCCCTGTGTTGAATAATTTCCCTAGCACTAACTTGCAAGCTCAATCTTGAACTGAAATGCAACAGAAATATATATTATATAAAGCTCAGCAAAGTCTTTATAGCTTAAATTGTGCAGTTTTAAGTACTTACATTCCAATTTGTTGGCTTTTTGATGCATGAGTGGAAAGGGAATGAGCTTAAATTGTAAGCTAAAAATATATGGCTTAAAAAAAAAAAAGAATTTATGGAACCAGATCCCAGCTGCAATGAGCTTAAGTTTTCAAGATTTTTGAAGCCTAACCTGGATGTTAGTGTAGTACATAAAGCACTACTAGTGACGTGCAGTCAGGGGAGACAGGGCCTCACCAGTGTCATCATGAAAAGAAAAGAAAAATTAAAAGGAAAAAGGCTGAGCTAGTTGCTGCCAGTCACAGTGAGTCTCTGAAGGCTGCTCTATATTGGCCATGGTCACTACTCTGGGGATAAGGCCTCTGGCAGGAGGGGTCTGCACCCAAGGAGTCAGTCCCACGAAAGGACTGCTTCCGAAAAAAATTGTTATTTTTCCTGTCTGGTTTCCCAGTAGTAGACAGAAGGACCTTCCGTTTATCCTTGGTTTCAATCAAGACTTTGTCTAAGGTCTCCCCAAACAGCTGTTCCCTTTTGAAGGGGGCGGAAACCAACCTCCATTTTGACTTCATGTCCGCCTGCCAATGGCAGAGCCACAGGAGACAGCGTGAAGTCACGTTGGAGGCTAGAGCCCAGGAGCCAAATTTGGCAGTGCTGAGGGATGCATCAGCTGAATATTCAAAGGCTGCAATGATCTTGTTAAGATCACGCTTCCATCTGGAACCCTCCACTGAGGGATTTGATTTCAACTGGCTCAGCCAAAGGAGCGATACCCTAGTAAAAAAAGATGCCGGGGTGGAAGCTCTAATGGACCAGGCGGCCGCCTGGTGGGTTTTGTGGCAGGCCTTCTCTGCCTTTTTGTCCATCCTTTTCTCCTTCTAAAACTACTTATTAAATCCTAAGCTCACCTTCAAACAAACCTAATATTGCCTCAAATTATAGGATAACACAGATTCTCCTATCTATTGTGAGATTATAACAAAATAATTTTCTACTGAACAAAACAGGTTTCACAGGCATGTAATGCATAAGGCCAGGACAAAATATAAATGGTACCATCCATTTTCTCTCTGACATCCCATCCCCTCCTTTCATTTGCCAGCCAAAAGCTGCTCTTACTAAGGCTTTACTAATCTTTTGCAGTGAATGTGAAATTCAGCTGAGTTGTACAGTTCTACCTTTCTTGAAGCTTTAAATAACCTGAGGCCTTTCTCTTATAATCCTTCTCTTTGAATCCTTTAAATATTGGGCTTTACAACAGACTGATCTCCCTGTTAGCAATTGGAGGAATGCCTAATAGAACCAAAGTAGTTATCAGTAGTTGTGCCAAGTTTATATAGTTGCCAGTCTTATGGTAGCAGACCATTTATATTTACTACGAGTAGAAAATAGCAATGAAAAATATATTGAGTCTAAGTATCAGAATAGACTGAAAATCTAACAAACAGCCGATGCATAGAGACTCAATAAAACAAGATTTAAAGTTTGAGGACATTTACACTGGCCTTCTACTAGTTACTAACACTTTGATACTACAAAGTTGGGAAGGAGGCAGTATAGGATAAAGATAAGTAAAATTAATAATAATGATAACGAAAAACCTCAAGAGTGTCCAAGCAAAGCATAGCAATTATACAACTAGGTCATGAAACCTCCCAGTTTGGGGTGGTTTCCCCCCCCCCCCCATTCTTGGTTGACATATAACAAAGCTAGAAATTTTTGGTATCAAGTATGTGTTTTGCTATAGCAGATTTTAAAAATGAACGTACAATTGAAACCAGCAGCTTTCTTTTGAGCTTAATGGATAAACAAATGGAGACATTGTATGGAACTTTGTTTTATGTATAACAGCAGACTTTATATGCTCAAATATAGGAAGGACTTATAAATACATACAATAGAAGATTGAATGGTGAAGGTAGTGTAATTGAGGGAGATGGTGAAACCAAAAGCCTTGGTGAAAGAATTTTTTTATTTCTACTTAGAAAACATTTTTGGACTTTTTGCAAGAAAGCGAAAGAAATGGAAAAAAAATTGATGATAGAATTATATTGGATTTTGGAAATAATGTAGGCTAATGAGTAAGGTTTGATGCAATTTTATTTTTAAATTATAATTTTTTATTTATATATGTACCAAAAAAGTCAGATCTCTCTTTCTTTCTCTCTCTCTCCCCCTCCCTCTCTCTCATCTCATTCCTTATTTTTATTTTTTATTTCTTTCTGGAGCTTTTGGTTTTTTTCAACTATTTTTTATTTTAACTTTCTAATTTTTTAAAAAATCCATATAAAACATACACTCGTGCACTCAAAATGTATGTGAATGGGACATTTTATGCTTGATCATCCCTTCTCTTCCTTTCATCTCTCAGGGATTGAGGTCCTTAGCTTCTATCATTATGATTACACTTCTATCCAGAACAACCCATTTTATTCCATGCATGGACCCAAAGATCCAAAACAGGCACAGATCACCCGAAAGAAGCAATTCTATGTACAGTTCATCCACATGACATTTTGCATATCTCTACAAAGCATTTTCTGAAACATAGGAAAATATTTAAACAGGACTCTAAAAGTTAGAGATAATATTATTTTGTTGTGCAACTTTGGTTTTAATATGCCTTAATTTTAGCACATTAATATTTTTATTTGAATTTATGAATCAGAGTAACAAGTTTTATGGCAACATATATGCTTCAGCTGAATTTTATGTAACTCTCAACTTAATTTAAGAAAATCAATTGCAAGAGATCCTTTGAGAAGAGCACTTTATCCCTTTATTGGAAATTGCTATAAGACAGACAGAGGGAGGAAGGAAAAAGCAAAGCAATGGATATTAATCCTAAGAAAATGTGGCCTTTTACAGAAAAAAAAATAAGCAGAGGTCCCAGGATTTCATAGTACATGTTCTATACAATCAATTTTATATTAATCAAGTCTCTTAATAGGGACATGTTGATGTGATATCCTGACAGACACAAAAGCATACTTGTCATATCTTGATAGTTTCATGTTGCACAGAAATCCCCTATCTTTCTGTTTCTATCTTGTCACAGGACATTGTGAGAGCTTTCAAGGGAGGATAGCAATGTACATTCAAAGATTCTGTGACCTAGTTCGATATTTTTCTTTATTTGCAACAGGGTAAGATAGAAAAGCATTGATTTCTCTAAGAATCAGAATCCTTCAACTAGATAGCATCAGCTCTATTTTAACTGATAGAAAGCACTATCAGCTAAAGCAAATAAATCCATTCTTTTTCATACTTTTCATTTTAGAAGACAGTAAAACACAGCAAACAGACTTCTGATCTATGTAAATGTGTATGTGAGGTGCTGTTTATGGGGAAATTAATTAAGAGCTTTAATTAAACTTAGCGGGCTACCACTCTCAGCTACCATAATGTTGATTGTCAAATCTTCTCCTTATCTGGAATCAGCATCAAACAGCCATCATCCAATGCCATACCATCTTCATCTCCACTCAGTTATCTCTATGCTGTCTCCTCTGGTGATCTTGAATCCTCCCTGAATCCAGATCTATTCTGTAGCCTGAATTTGCTTAATGCCATGTTTCCTTACTAACCATTTTCTCCCCTCCTCCTTCTCTGATTCCAACAATAACTCTCTCTGTTCTTGCAAGCTCCTTAACAAGACACTCTATGCATGCATAAAAAAAAAAAAATTCTCCCAGCTCTTTCCCAGCATCAGATTATCAACTGAAGGTACAGTTTCTATGCCTGGAAGACCAAATTTCAGCATGTTAAACAGTATTTATCTACTCCATTCTTTCACTCTTACATTTGACCTCTTGATTTGCAGAGCAAAAAGCATATCTTTGAATATTACCAATAAACACAAGACTTTACTTTTAAAAAAAGACTTTGTAAGGGTCAGAGCTTAAATTAAAGATAAAACATCTCTGGATTTCATATGTATTTTGAACTGTATTTTGTAAATGAAAAGAAAAAGAAAAAATATTATTGTTTTGCCACTGAATTTCAGCAGTGTAATCCTGATTCTCTGAATGCTATAAAAATAAGACTGTAACTCCCTCCTACATGAATAATCAAAAACTAGTGTATGGAAAAGCCAAACCTTTTTTTAACAATGTCTAAGTGCATTTCAAACTTAAATCAGACATAAACCTCTCTGTTATTCAAAACTAATGCTAGGATGTAATCTATGAAAAATATAGTAGCACAATTTTTCAGCTACTCCTGGGAAGGTAACATAAAAGCAAGACACTCTAAAAGTAATATATATATATATATATATATATATATATATATATATATATATATATATATATATATATATATATATATATAATTTAAAGCTATAACTTCATACTCCTTAATTTCTAAGTCCCAAAATATCAAGGTATACAAGAGGGATAAAAATTGATACAATATGTTACTATTCATTAACCGCAAAATGACAACCATCAAAATATTATGGGAAATTAGGTTGCATTAAATAGGTAGGTTAACATGAATAAAGGTAAAGGTTCCCCTTGCACATATGTGCTAGTTGTTCCTGACTCTAGGTGACGGTGCTCATCTCCGTTTCAAAGTTGTGATGAAGCTGTTTGGCCTGCACCATTAATATTACAATTCAAATGTACTTAGCGTCTGAAATAATGAGGAGACCTGTGTTGATGCAACAGGTTTATTCTGAACGTCAACCATAACAAGAACAAGAACTTGCGCTCTGACAGCTCTTTTATACTCCCAGCTGTGAAAGCGTTAACCAATAAGAACGTTCCAATTCTCCCGCCTAGTGCAACCGTAAATAGTCCAATCAGCTAACGCCAAGCCTGATTGACGGAAAGGGGGCGGGGCACATCAGGATGTAACAACAATCTCAAGTCAAGTTTAACTGTTACAATTTTGGTGCTTCTATTATGGATCAGTTTAACTATATCAAATTAATAGCATTGCAATAGCCAACTCCCTATGACTAGTTTGTTCAGTAGTAATAATGGTCTTAATTATATGGATTATTATTTTAAAATAAATTATATATTAGGAGAACCATCTTCTAGATTTGTATTTTAAACAGAACATTTCATAGTTATCTCCATCTCGCATTAACGTCTATAAAAATTATACTCATTTGTATCAAGCCATAAGAAAGCTAACACTTCTAAGTATGTCAGTAATCTAAAATAATTGGATTGTACTAGATTACGCTGTTAAGTGATTATACTTTGTGGTAGTTAAGTATTTGGAGATTTGAGAATCAGTTGAGTTGAGCAGCCATAGAAATAGAATAAACAAACAAATATCAGCGACAGAGAAAGTTGAACTGTAGTCCAAACAAATAATTCATAGATCCTTAAGAAAAGTAATAATTGATAACTTAAAGAAGCAAGATGTTTGTAGTTACTATTGCTACTTGACAATTACCTTAAATGTCAAAAACCAAAATCAAAGAGTTACAGCTTTGCAGATGAGGTAACTATTTGATTTTTCTCAAGCAAATATCTCCAGATGGATTCATTTCTCATGTTGTCATGCTTCCTTTCAATCATGATTTGTTGATTAACCCACAACTGTTAGCCACAGTAAAATAAGGCGTGATTTGCAAACCATCTTTTATGGCTTTGTTTCTATAAATATAGCAACAATGATAAATTCAGTCACCTATGATTACTCAAAAAAGAACAATTAATCAGAAAACTCTTGTACTACAGGTAGTCCTTGACATATAACCACAATTGGGACCAGAATTTCTGTTGTTAAACATGGTGTTTGTTAAGTGAGTCATGCAACCATCCTTTGCTGTGGTTGTTAAAAGAATCACCGTGATGAGTTTTGCGGTCGTTTAGTTAATCTGGCTTCTCCCATTGACTTGGCTTGTCAGAAGCTGGTTTGGAAGGTCACAAATGGTCATTACATAATTGCAAGATGCTGCAACCATCATAAATACACGCCAGTTGCCAAGTGCCCAAATTTTGATCCTGTGACCAAGGTCATGCTGTGATGGTTGTAAGAGTGAGAACCAGTTGTAAGTCATTATTTTTACTGTCATTGCAACTCTGAGCTGTTGCTAAACAAATGTTTGTAAGTCAAGGACTACAAGTATAATATCTGCTTTGCTGTCTCACCCCCTCACCCCCTCCCCTCTTCCAAAGTAGAATACAAGAAAGGCTTTTCAAAATTACAGTGCAGAGTTCTGGAACAGGTATTATTAAGGCCAGAGACTGATAGTTTCTGTCTGCTCTGAATTCCAGCACTGTTTTAGATCTTATCTTCCTTTCTTCCCCCCACATTCACAGACACATATAGAACAACAAATTATGGCTCACTCAAAATGTCTTATTCTAAAAAAATTATGAATA
Organism: Thamnophis sirtalis; assembly: GCF_051295495.1. Classification (NCBI taxonomy): domain Eukaryota; kingdom Metazoa; phylum Chordata; class Lepidosauria; order Squamata; family Natricidae; genus Thamnophis; species Thamnophis sirtalis. The sequence continues at coordinate 165,095,940 of NW_028261382.1, forward strand.
TAAAATGCAAAACAACCACTCTCATATTTTATAATAATAGCATCTCGAAAACACTATGATAATATTGTTGATGTCTACAAGTACTGTAATTATATTTTTACCCTAAGAAGCCTACAACAACTGTCTCCTTTGGATAATCTTTGTATGAAAATGTTTCTTCACTTGACTGGACAAATCAGGTTTCTCACTTAGATACATTCTATTTTCAATTTTTCACCCAATCACATTAATAATGTGTCCAGAAATGCTTATGCAAATTTTATTGTATAAAAGAAACAAGATTTAGAAGAGAACAAGTATTTAAATTAAAGTATTTTCATTTATTGGGGGGGGGGGCGAAATCAAGAAAAAATTGTTTGAAGAAAAAAATGGAATGTACTTACCAATATTTTATTATCTACTTTGTCGCTCTTAACTTCAAGCTTAACTTTCTTTTTCACAGAAATCTTTATCTTCCTTCCAATCACATCCTTGACGCTTTCTGAAATAGTAGAGTAGATAAAATACTTTCAGTGTTCAAGATCTGAAATAATCTATATATTTATATTATTATTTTATCCCCAAATAAAAATTCTTCAACATAAATAAATAAATGACATTCTTCCTCTCTTATTAACAGCTCCAAAGTAAAATATTACATGAACTCTATTTTAAAAAGTAAATCAAGCTCCCCTGTGTTTATGGGTTGATTATAAAGACTAAGAAAGAGTAAACGGAGAGGCGGGTTCCTAAGCCCAGGAGGGAGGGAGGGAGGGAGGGAGGGAGGGAGGGAGGGAGGGAGAGAGGGAGAGAGAGAGAGAGAGAGAGAGAGAGAAGGGTCCTGGAGGGCTGCTGAGTCTCTTTGCAAGAGGAGGCAGAGGACAGGCTGTCTCTCTTTCTCTGCTGGTCTGCGCTGGAGCAGCAGCCCTTGCCACCTGGCAGCGCGGAAGGAGGGCACTGCCCATCCCGACGTTAGAGCCTCTATTTCTCTCCCACCCACCGCATGTCAAGCCTGCAGCGCCCCCCGGCTGCTTCGGCCCAGGCCCCGCCAGTTTCATTAAGCACGGAGCAGGCCAAAGGTGAGGCGGAGCAGGTTTTGAGGGAAGGCGAGCATGCAAAGGGGGCTGCAGGGAGACCTAGTGATGCAACGGCAGAGGCCTTCCTGCATGGCGACAGAGCTTTATTCTCCTCCAAAACCACGTCTTCCGTCTCTCTGCCTCGCCTCCCCCAAAACCTCTGGCCCAGATTTTTCTGCCGCTGGTGCTCGGGCTGCTCCCTGGCCCGAGCGAAGAACGCCCTGCCAATCATAAATACAGCAGGGAAGCTGAGGAGGCGGGTGGGAAATACATGGGGGGGGGAAGGAATCCGTTGTACCCGCAAGGGAGATTTGTGTGACAGTAAATGGAATGGTTTCATTGGAAGTCGGGAGGAAATGGGCCATTTCAATATTTAAGGTTTAAATCTATAAATTAGGGGTTCTAGTTTTGGGTACCACAAGTTCCCCCTGTGGCTTGTGCAGACAAAGAGAGGATCAGAGTCTTGAGCTCTTCCTCTGCCTGCAACCAGGTTTTTAAAAACGGGGATCCTCCGGGTCCCACATCCTGGAGTTCTGCCTACAGTTTGGGAAATAGCTGATTGCCATTTTCTTTGAAAAGACAATTTTCTGGTATCACTTCATCAAGCCCATCCATCACATTAAGAATTTACTGAACAGTGAAGTAGTTACTAAATTTTACTAAGTTTACTAAGTTACTAGTTACTAAGGTTCTTGATAAATGACTATCAGACTTTGAAAACCTGGTATCGCTGGATCATGTTCAACAATTTTGTTGAATTAACATTAACTAAAAAGGTTTTTAAATTGGATTTTGAATAAGTGTGCAATTAATTGTTACAGTTTTGAATTTTACTGTTACTATCTTCCTTCAAACCGCCCAGTCACATGACCCCCCAGCCACACCCACAAAGCCACGCCCACAGAACCAGTAGTAAAAAAAATTGAATTCCACCACTGGGTGGGGGGCACTGAGGATCAGTTTGTAGCACCAAGGGGGCAGTGGACTGAAAAAGTTTGGGAACCACTGGTCTAGTGGTTAAAGCACTAGGCTAGAAAGCAGGAGACCAAGTCCTATCTTATCCATGAAAACCAGCTGGGTGACTTTGAACCAGTCATCCTCTCTCACAGGTTGTCGTTTTGAGGAGAATAGGAGGAGGAAGATGTGTTTGTAAAAATAATAAAGAATTATTATTATTATTATTATTATTATTATTATTAATAATAATAATAATAATAATAATAATAATAATAATGGAATACAAATAAACAAACAAACAAGTCGGTTTGTATACGGGATTTCCGTATACAAACCGACAAAATACTGGCGCATAATACACCAGACATCACACTGGTTGAGAAAAATAAGGTCACAATCATAGACATTGCAATACCAGGTGATAGCAGGGTCGCCGAGAAGGAACATGAAAAAATTGCAAGATATCAGGACTTAAAAATCGAAATTCAACGACTATGGTACAAACCAGCAGTGATAATTCCAGTGGTAATTGGCACACTGGGTGCTATTCCAAAAGCACTGGAATTACATTTAAAACAGTTAAAAATTGACAAAATCACCATCAGTCAAATGCAAAAAGCCGCACTGCTTGGATCTGCACGCATATTACGAAAATACGTTACGACGTCCTAGGCCCCTGGGTGGGGCCCGACTAGTAACCAAGGCCAAATCCAGCGAAACAACTGGCCGCTGTGATACAATTGTATAATAATAATAATGGAATACAAATAAACAAACAAACAAGTCTCTAAGAACCCCAGAATTTCATCACATAAATCTACTTTGTGGATTTTTTTGTAATCTGCTGCACTCATGAACTTTGACATCCTCATGGGGAGAGCTCTCTGAGATAGCTATCTGGGAGAGATGTGCCAGGAAGAAACCTTTGTTCTCCAGAAAGAACATCAGGGCAAAATTAAATTTTGCTCCCTGTCACCAAGGCAAAAAAATCAGGACTTCTGGATCAAAATGTTTTGCACAAGTGAGGCAACGATAAGAGTTATTTGGCCACAGTGACAGAAGACATTTAGTGAAAATTAAAGAAAGCATTTCACTAGAAGAACTTGATACCAAACCTGATACAGGTAGTCCTCAACTTACAACAGTTTGTTTAGTGAACCACGTAGTCAAAATTCAGACACTTAGCAACTGACTCAAATTTATGATGTCTGCAGTGTCCCAGGGTCACATGATCACATTTTGTGACCTTTTGACGAACAAAGTCAATGGTGAAGCCAGATTCACTTAGCTTAACCACTGAAGTGATTCACTTAACTGTGGCAAGATGGGCAAAACTTAAAATGGGCAAAACTCACTTAGCAATAGAAATGTTGGGCTCAGTTGTGGTTGTAAGTCAAGAACTACCTGCATTGTAAAAAAAAGCCTGGTTTGCGGCTGCTTTTCTGCATCAGGACCTGGGCTACTCATCATCACAGCACCCATTGTAAATCATTTACTATACCAGAGGGGGCTTCAGGATGATATATAGGTACAGTATAGGTGGTACCTTGCTCAATAGTAGTAACTGTGAAAGGGATCTTTGAGTCCTAGTGGACAACCATTTAAATATGAGCCAGCAGTGTGCAGCAGCTGCCAAAAAAGCCAACACAGTTCTAGGCTGCATAAAAAGAGGAGTAGAATCAAGATCGCGTGAAGTGTTAATACCACTTTATAATGCCTTGGTAAGGCCACACTTGGAATACTGCATTCAGTTTTGGTCGTCATGATGTAGAAAAGATGTGGAGACTCAAGAAAGAGTGCAGAGAAGAGCAACAAAGATGATTAGGGGACTGGAGACTAAAACATATGAAGAACGGTTGCAGGAACTGGGTATATCTAGTTTAATAGAAAGAAGGACTAGGGGAGACATGATAGCAGTGTTCCAATATCTCAGGGGTTACCACCAAGAGGGAATCAAACTATTCTCCAAGGCACCTGAGGGTAGAACAAGAAGCAATGGGTGGAAACTAATCAAGGAGAGAAGCAACTTAGAATTGAGGAGAAATGTCCTGACAATTACAACAATCAATCAGTGGAACAGCTTGCCTCCAGAAGTTATGGATGCCCCAACACTGGAAGTCTTTAAGAAGATGTGGATAGCCATTTGTCTGGAACGGTATAGGGTTTCCTGCCTAGGCAGGGGGTTGGACTAGAAGACCTCCAAGGTCCCTTCCAACTCTGCTATTGTATTATTATATTATTGATATGAGGCCAACTATCAAAAGATTGAAATTGAATTGAAAGTGGACCTTGTAACATGACAATGATCCTAAACATTCCAGTAAATCCATTGAGAAATGCCTGGGGGGGAGGGGATTCTCTGAGATCCTGCGGGGCGATTTGAAATGGGACTTACACGCGAGAAACTCCTCAAACATTGTGCGGCTGAAAAAATCTGCCTAGCAGAGTGGGAACATATTCCTCAAAATGAATATCAGGGACTGGTGGGCAGTTGTACGAAATGCCTACTTGGGATTCTTTCTGCCAAGTGGGGCAACACCAGTTACTTGAGCCAAGGGTATACTTACATTTTCCGGAGAAGAAAATGCCATATCTGTAAATTTTTCTGCTGGACAAATTATTGCAAAATCAATTTTTCACTGTCTTTTTAAAAATGTATACTTTTTGGATAAGGATAAAATATTGATATACCCATATTTGTTTTAAAAAAACCACTTTAAATAGAGTGCATTTTTATATGACTAAATGCTTGATCTCATTTATATTCAGATATTCTACATAACAGCTTCATAACATTTCCACTGTGTACATAAATGTAATTTTTGAGAAACAACCCTCGCCTTTTTAAGCTGTCCCTCCCATCTACCCACCAGAATACTACAGTAGTTCCAAATATTTTTCTCCAACAAAATTAAAATGGGATCTCCAAAATATGTAATGACGCTCCCTCTAGCAATCAAATCTCTGACTTATGGCCTATCAACATAGTCGTCCTTGAACTATGCACAAAACAAATTACACTGCTGGACTCTTAAGCACAATAATTTTACTCTGTTAATATTTTTGCATTCTAAGTATTCCACATACTGAGCCAAGAAAGAGCATGAATAGCTGCCATTCCAAAATGGGCTTCACAGAAACTATTACTCAAACTGCTGTTATAAGTTTGATGCCAAATTTTCATTCAATTCTAATACCATCTGTCACAGGTCACAAACAACTTCCTTCTCAAAGACGTTTCATGCATTTTCTTTCTTTCTTTCTCGCTCCCTCTCTGCATAAGAAGTAGACTAGAGGTCATAGGCAGAACTATATTTAAAACTCAGACTTAGGGAGACGGGATTTCTTGCACAGGCTAGCTATTTAGCAGATGAAAGAAGTTACATCATTCATCTCCACTTGTGCAATACTGTTGTGCTCTGCCTGCCCTGAAGCATTTCAATTTTTTTTTGTCCTCCTATTTACAACATAATGCAATGCAACTATGGGTCAGATCTATGCGAACATGTTTGTCATCTTATCCAAGGATAAATCATACGTACTAATTGGTAAGCTGCCCAGGAGAGATGGATGGCACATACATTTAATAAACAAATGAATAAATAAGAAAGTAAATAAATAAATATCTCATGAAATAAGATATAAAAAAATGAAATAAACAAATAAAATACATTAATAATATAATAGTGTAGCAAAACACCAAAACTAGCCCTAACTATTGTTCTAATAGAGCTGGTTTGGTCTAATCAAGTGCAAGGGTGTCAAACTCGATTTCATTGAGGGCCTCATCAGTGTTGTGTTTGACCTTGGGGGGCGGGGATGGACATGGTTCCACCACAAAACCGCGTTCGACTAAAGGGCGCTCGATGAAACCGTGTAGCTGACGTCATCACAGCGCGACAACAGCGCGGAGAAAAAAGCACGCTGTAAACGCTAAACCTAAAATTAACCCCTAAACCTAATCCTAACCCTTAACCTAACCCTAAACCTAACCCTAACCCTTACCTTAACTTGAATCGGCTTGCTTTCAAAGCGCTATTTAAAGCGCCCTTCTTCTCCGCGCTTGCTGTTGTTGCCCTGTTGATGACGTCAGCGACGCGGTTTAATCGGGCGCGCTTTAGTCGAGCGCGCTTTAGTCGTGCCACGGATGGACATGACTGAGGTGAGCATGGCCAGCTTGCTGTCACTCATGTCAGGGGCGCCTACGGAGGCCTGAGTGCTCTGCCAATGAAAACAGGCTTCTGAGCTCCATTTTTGGCTGTGACAGCCTCCTGCAACCCTCTGCCAGTGAAAATGGAGCTCCGGAGGGCTGCACGCGGCCCTCCCGTGCTCCATTTTTGCTGGCAGAGGCACCACGGGCCAGTTCTTCACTGTTTCCAGGGCAGCCCTGCAGGCCAGATCGAAGCACTTTGTGGACCAGTTCCGGCCCCCAGGCCTTGAATATGACATCCCTGGCTAAAAACCAGGAAACTATTCCAGTCATGTCTTATGAATGAAAGATGGCTGGATGACTTTGAGCCAATAATTATCTCTCAGCCCAACTCGTCTCATTAGGTTGTTGCTGTAGGGAAAATAGGAGGAGGAAGAAGTATTAGGTATGTTTGCCGCCTTGAGTTATTTATTAAAAAATAAAAGCAGGATTTAAATAACCTAAACATCTAAAAATCTAAAAGTTTTTTTTTTTAAGATGGAGTCTGGTGGTCTACTGTCTAGGGAATTTTTAGGATTTTTGTGCAATGGAAAACACACAGCTTTGGGTTTGCTTTTGTTATATGGATAGTATGGGTCGTTGTGTGATGTTTAGAGGCCTTCCTGGGAAGAAGGAAAAGAGACAAAAGCAGTGATGGTCTGGCAGTTTCTATCAATCTGGAGGACAGGAAGGAGCGTTGGAAGCTGGCAGGAATAGTGAATAGAGATAATGGATGACCTAGAAGGTGGCAAAATGTCAGGAGAAGGGGAGATAGAAAGAAGTTCCATCTGTCCTAGCCAGTGTGGTTCTCTTAGATTGGGAAGTTGGAAGCTAGCAGAAGCAGAGGAATATGTGGATAAATGTGGAAGAAGGTACAGCAGAACAGGGGACTCCTTGGAATCTAGACGGCAGGATAAGAGGCCATGAAGGAGTACAGAAAGAGGCAAAAAAAGAATATGGAGAAAAGGACAGGTGGGTAAAATAGGGAATGGAACTGTGGAAGATTGTGCAAGAAAGTGAAGTTGGGAATAGCAAAGAGGGGAAATGGAAAAAATGGAGAATTATGGAACTTTGAAAGGGTTATTGAGAAAGGATTAAAGGTGAATGCAGAAGAGACATGGGTATTGAACAGTACAAAGACAGCATCATTTTGGACCGTATGTGTTGGCAGCAGGGCAAGTGGTAGGCAAGGATGAGTAGCTGAATTGGGGGTGCTGGTGATGGCAGATTGCAGAGAGACTTTATGAAGGCATTAGGTTAGCAAATCTGGGAAATGGCGATGGTCAATTTGGTATAAGTACCTTCTTTTCAGCATCATCCTTTGAACAAGGGATTATTTGGCCTCAAGTCATTATTCCACTGCTCCATAAGAGCCCCAGCTCTTTAAGTCACACTCATTCACAACTTCACTGTTGATAAGAGATCAGATGTGGTAGTGTACAAGGAATGGCCTTGAAGCAAAAGGAAGGGCTACTATCAAGGCAATGCTCAGATGTGTGTGGCTTGAGCCCATTTCAAGAAACTTAAGTTGGGAAAAGATCTCAGACAGGCCTGTCCCTAATTTATAAAAATAAAATCATGGAGAGACTGAAATTAGGGTAGGTGTCAGATTCCTCAATAGTTTAATTCAATGGCTGGCAACACAAAAGCTGGAAGTGTGGTGGTGATTGTTGAAGGTACTTTGGTTGTGACCCTGTAAGCTGTGTGTTTTAAATCCCTTGTATATGAACCCAGCACATTTCTTTTCTGAGTCCAATCTTGTTGAGCTGACAGTCCTTGGCTACTTGTTTATGGAGATTCTCAATGTTCCAGGGTCATGATTGCCCCAAAGATACTTTTTCAGGAGGCAACTGAAGAAAAACCAGAACGTCCAGTTGCCTCTTGAAAAAGCACCTTTGGGACTGTTATCACTGTATTTATTATCACTAGATTATTGTAGTGTGGATGTTTTCCTTGTAAACTATTGACGTGCACATGATTACAATGGTCTAAGAATCTAATGAATATATAATTACTTCTACTCCAAGTTATTCTCCACTCAATTATTCTGAATGAGTTTAAATCCAATTACAACATATATAAAGTAACTTTTCCGCAATATTCAAAGCAAGCTCACACATTCACTTGGAAATGTTTTTTCCCCATCTGATCCATTTATAAAAAGCATGTTTTCCCATCTGATCCATTTACTGTGTATTTAATTAACTACATATGTACCACCAGATTTTCAATGAAGCTCTTATTTAGCATCATCTATTCATTATACCCATTCAGCGTTCTTGAGATATTTTGAGCATATTTTCCATATCAGCAAATCTACTTATAGAATGATTTAACAATGTATTGCTCAACTAATAACACAGATATATAACAAGCTCAGTTTTATAGTAGTCACATTTTGATATGTTTTAAATCAACAATCTGTGCATAACCATATGAGGATTTGTTATAGATTCCACAGAATTCTACAAGGAAGTAAATGGGCCACACTACACATTGCCGAGGTGGCGCAGTGGTTAGAGTGCAGTACTGCAGGCCACTTCAGCTGACTGTTATCTGCAGTTCAGCGGTTCTAATCTCACCGGCTCAAGGTTGACTCAGCCTTCCATCCTTCCGAGGTGGGTGAAATGAGGACCCAGACTGTGGGGGCAATATGCTGACTCTATAAACCGCTTAGAGAGGGCTGAAAGCCCTATGAAGCGGTATATAAGTCTAACTGCTATTGCTATTGCTATTGGCACACAGTTGGAAGCTAAGAAAATTGCCCCCAAGTTCTGCTGCATGCATGCCTGCACAATCAAAATTCAGTCTATTTCCTGGGCAGTGTTCTGTTTACTGTGGTAAACTGGAATAAATTAGACTGTGCCTTCACTCTACTACCATGCTCCTTTATATAAATATATTTCAAATCCTTTTATTGTAATAGTCAGGTTAAAATTTAACATTTCCAGGTAAATCTAGTTGGAGAGCTTCCATTAAGAAACAGCCATTCTATATCTATTACCACGAGTATTACACAAGTGGGAAAGGAAGAAAAGTAGCAAATGGTGCACACCTAGGCAAAATAATGTGCTGCCTTTGGAAGGTGAGCAGCCATCCTCTCACAATGTCTGAAAACCTATATACTGTACATATTTGCTTGTGGGAAAGCTCCACTGAATCAGTGAGACTTCTTCCCCCAGGTAAACATAGAAATGAGGAAGAAATCAGAGCATCCTTCTGAAATATTTAGCCTGTACACATATTTGAGCAAGCAATGCAATATCAATGCATTTTTATGACCCAGAATTTAGCATGGTTTTAATCTGCTCGACAAGCATCCTCAGAATTTGGCATAACAAGAAGCGCAACAAACAATATGAAAGTAAATTACAGTAATCAGTACAGGAAAAGACATGATGCATACTTAATTATTTTGGCAGCATCATATATTCACCAGCTGCCCTGATTTTGGACTACAGGAAAGCCTATGCAAGCCTACAATAAGCAAAGCTCCTGAAAAGCTTTTAATGCAGTGGATCCTTTTTTAAATAACAGAGGAAACGTTGCTTTAATTAAGCAAGGTGAAAACAGCCAAGAACACCGGATCTGCCCATCAGCAATTCCTTTTCATAACAAGAGGTAGGTGAAGATGATCCCCTCCACAGTGGGACTAGCAACAGATGCTTTGACAAGCTTCCTTCTTGGCCTTTACACCCCCAGTTGCCCTAAATCATGATTTGCCCGGCGAAAGAAGTACAGCCGAGGGTTCCTAGTTAAGGAAAACCCCTGCCCGCGTTTTCTATGGGAGAAAGCTCCCAAGCCATTCAACTGAGGCGGGAAAGGAAGATATCGCCAACGACTGGAACCAACGGAAAGCCCCTGGGGGCAAACGTGAGCCCCCAGGGCTGTCAGTTTTCTCCCTCTGGCTCGTCGCCATTCAGACGTGAAAGGAGAAGAAACCTCGGCCCGCCTTCAGCCCCGCCTCGAGGGCTTCACAGCGGTTACACTTAAGTTTCCTTACAGACGCCAAGCGTTCCGCTCCATTTGCCTACTTTGTTACCGAGATTTTGCAAAGGCTGCGCAATCTCCCTCTTGCTCGCGTCTCTCCCCCCGCTCAACCCCAAGTTAACCTCTTCCAGGAACAGAGAGAGCCAAAGGGCGCCTCAGCTTCAGCCAGCCCTTATCTTTCCCGCCACGCCCTCCGTCCCCGTAGAGCCTTTCACGCAAAGGATAACAAGAGTGCGGGGCTAAGCCAGGTTGGGGCGGGGGGGACGACGCATTTCATCCCTCACCTCGGGATCGCTGTCGGGAAAGGGCTTAGCCTTCCCCCCCCCGCCTTCCAATCTCCCGCGCTCCGGTGTCCACGGTTCCCCCCGAAGAGGGGAGAAGCGAGAGGAAGCGCACATGCTTACCCAGCAACTCTTTGGGAACGTCCGCGCTCTCTTCGGTCATCCTTGCTGGGGGCTTTGCCTTCCCTCTTCGGAGCGCGAGCCGGGAGGCGAACGTGTTGCTTGCTGGTGACAATTGCTCGCGTTTCCCGCTCTCCGCCCTCACCTTCCCTAGCTGCCCCCGCCTCAGGCTAGGCTAGGCTAGGCGAACGAATCCCGATCAGCTGTTTAGAAAAGAGGAGGAGGAAAAGGGCCCCGCAATCCTGCTGGTGCTGGTCTCCCCGCCGCTTTCCGAGGAGGAGGAGGAGGACCGGGGTGGGTGGATTTAAAAAGATCGGAAAGCCGAGGGAGAGTTACAAGGTTATTGCTGCACGGCGTCTCTTCATCTCAGCTGCAGGCGGAGCAAGGCTTCGCGAGGGGAGAAGACCGCAGCCCAGACCGCCTTCGCGCGGCTCGGCTCTCCTTTTTTTCCCCCCTGCTGCGTCTGCGCTCCTCGCTTTCGCTTTTTTCCTCTTTCCTCCTTCCTGGCCGCGGACGAGCTTCCCTCTCTCCTGCCCGGCTTCCCTCCAGCCTCACGCAGCCACCTCCCGGCCTGAGGTGCGAGCGGAAGGCGTGGGTGGAGGCGGCGCTGGCGGCATTCCTGGTTCTGGCGGACCCCAGCCCCGGGCCGGGGGGCTTCCCTTCGGGCACCCACGCAGCCCGCTCCCAGCCAAGCGACGGCCTCCTTCTTCCCCTCGCGAGAGGCAGCCGCGGTCTGAGCGTCCGCCCGAGAAAAGCTGGAGTTTGGGCGAGAAAGCTCGCCTAGGCAGAAGGGGATTTTTTTTTACCCTTCGCCAGCCCGGCGTTAGCTCAGAGATTCCATGCGCACAAACCAGGCAGGGAGCCGGAACGTGCATATAAAGGACACTGGCGGCTCTCCCTTTGGTCCCTCCTTCGTTCCCACGAATTGCAGAATCTAGCAGCAAGCTACGGAGAGAGATCGGGGGCCATCTGCTGGTTTCAGGTTTACTAAGCCTGGAGGTGGGGGAAAGATCCCTCCCTTGCCCTCTGCTCCCATTCCCACCATCTTTTTTTTTTTAAAGAAAAGCTGCTTTTTAAGGTGATTAACGCTTCTTGAAAAGCAGCCCCGACCCATCAAGTGAGGCTGGATCCGAGCAACCCCTGAAGGGTCGTGCATGCAATGCAATATTTATTTCATTTTACCCTCGTTTACAATCCAACTTCACTTCATTGAGTACTTCGACAAGATGTTTACAACTTACCCAGCTGGAGCGGTGTACAGAAAAAGCAGGCTTTATTAAATATGAGGCTATTCAGATTTCTGAGGATGTTTAGAGCCTGGACTGGGCTCGAATTCTTATAGGGAAAAATGTATTAACAAAGTAGGACCGGTTTTAGGAACTTGGGAGGCACTAACTTTGCACCCAGCATTCTTCAGCTGACAACAATAAACAGAAAACTGTTTAATCTCAAGCATTCCTGGAGTATTACTAACAATGTGGAGTTTGAAAGAATTGTCTAAAGCATAGTGATATACTTTCAGATTTATTCCTGTAACTTAGTTTCATTAGGGAAAAAATGAAATGGATTTATTATATTGCTTTTTTATGTTGGTACTAAAACTCTTCTGCTGCTTTTGGCTGATTCAGAAGTAGCTTTTAAATACTGTTTTCACAGACATACAAGTAGCAATTTGATGATAGTTGGTAATTTAAGATGTAGCAAATACCTCAATTTCTTTGCCCATTGCTGACACTTAAACTTTTTAAAGCTTTTTATAAGCTCTGGAGCAGCTCACCTTAATTTTGTGTCTTCCAAGTATGATGCACTATGATACCCTTGATATGCCCTGGAAAATATTTTATAGATTTGGGTGAAATTCTAGTTCATGCCAAATTTGTACTTTAACCTTCCACATTACATTTTCTGAAGGCAGGGAGTTTCCTTAAAATGTGTAACAGGTCAGTTTTGTAACAGGATTTTTAAATTATGCTAAGGGATGGTGTTTGATTTTTGGTGTGTGTATATGTGTATGTGTGTGTGTGTGTATTTAACAAATGTATATAACTCTTCATCTACCCAGAGGAACTATAGGTAGCACACAGAAATAAAAACACAGAAAACTATATTCACAACCCAATGGACCACAGCATGCCAGGCTCCCCTTGTCCTCCACTGTCTCCTGGAGTTTGTCCAAATTCACGTTCAATGACGTCGAACCATATCCTCTCTTGTCTGCCTCTCCTTTTGCCTTCAATCTTTCCCAACATCAGGGGCTTTAACATTGAGTCCTCTCTTCTCATTAGGTGGCCAAGCTATTGGAGTTTCAGTTTCAGTATCTGTCCCTCTAAAGAACAGTCAGGGTTGACTTCCTTTAGGATTGACTGATTTGACCTCCTTGCAGTCCAAGGGAGACTCAACAGTCTTCTGCAACACCACAATTCGAAAGCATCAATTTTTTCCCCACTCAGACTTCCTTATGGTCCAACAGCTATACATTACTACTGGGAAAGCCATAGCTTTGACTAGATGGACCTTTGTCAGCAAGCTGATGTCTCTATATGCTGTCTAGGTTCATCATAGCTTTCCTCTCAACTTATTACATTATCAACATATAAATGAAATGGCAGTCACAGCAGAATTCCACATCCTGGCCCCCGTCTGTTGGAAGAGCTGAGAACTGTAGGGTTGAGGTGTCTGTATCTTAGGGAGGTTGTTGACAGAGAAATCATACTAACCAGGACCTATCATGATACCAGAGCATGTTTGTTTCCCAATACCTCTAGAATAGCTTTCTCCAACCTTAGGCTGTCTCCGGATATACAGCCGTTGTACAATTCCTGACTATTGTGGTCTGTAAACCATTTATATATAGAAACCCAGTCTGAGTATGAAATAAGATTAAATGACTGTGAATAAATGTGAAATATTGTGATGCGTTATATAATTAACTCAATCTAGTTTGAGATCTTGATGTTTGCTGCAGTTTCTTCTTATAATCTTTTTACTATCAAACTAGATAACCTTGCCAAAATATTTGAAAGGATAAATGTTAGGCATCATATTTTTATTCTTCTACCTTTGAAGGTAGAAGATTTGTTGCCTTATAACTGCATCTGAAAAAATATATTCATAATAAACACTAGATCAGTATTATATTATGTCATGTGTTTAAGTATTTCTTTTTACTTTATTGTGGTCAATATTATCAAACATAAAAAAACTTAAGAATTTGCTGATTTAGTATTCATGTCTGCTTTTTTGTTATAGATGATTACATGTATAATGTGTTAATGTGATTAGTGAATAATAATCCTATGATTTACAATGTTGGTATTTATCCACATGCCAAAATGTGTGTCTAATTGAACAGACAGCAATTCCTGTCAAAAATGCAGAAAAAATGTCCTGCCCATTTATTGAAGACTGCACATGAAATGTTCTCAAAAATTGAACAAAAAAAAAAGACTGCAATTATGTTCTTAGTACATATTACAAGCTTAAAGCATCCAACATAAGCCACTAACAGAAGAATTACTCATGTCTACCTAGATGTAAACCATAATTAAGTTATTATAGCTTATTCCCAAATAAGTCATAACTCTATGATTTCCTAGACAAATCTGAGTTGTTCATCTAATGTTTTGTTTTATCCTGAATAATTTGTATTATAAATATTGGCTTCTTGATCCAATTCTGCCTCTTTCTCTGAAGAGTTCCCAACAGTTGTTTCTTGTGGCTTTTTGTAGGTATGTGATACTAGAAAGGAACATGTTAATCTAAACCAGCAACATATATTTATTATATGTTGCTGGTTTGGCCATCTGATTAACATGTTCCTCTGAAGATTTTCTTCCTGTCTCACCCACCCACCCCCAGCTCAATGTATATCTTGGTTAAATAGATGACTAATCCATGAACAAAGTGCCTACTTTATCCTCATTCAATGGGTTACTGCCAGGATCAAGTTTATATTATTGATCATAAAAAAGCTAGCTATATTTTATTTTTCCACTCCTATCTTTCTTGGCTGTACCTATCTATCATTTGTCTTTCCTTTGCAACTTTATTCTTCATTTTTTTCCCTTTCCCATGCATAATCAAATAAGGGCACAATTCTAAACTGTTCCACTGACAGCAAAATTATAAGGTATTCAATAAACAATGACAGTTCTCTCTTTCTGGCACTAATTCATTTGCACCGCTGTCAAGGAAGCATCATTAAATTTTCAATGCATTACCAGTCCTTTACCGATAGTAGACATTAGCACACGTTCTTTGCAGGAGGTCAAAATGGTTTTACAATGTCCTGTTGAATTTTCTACTCTGGGAAATTCATTTATTTTCTGATGTCAGATATTTGGAGTGCCAGCAAGATTAGCACAGCAGAGAGAGACTTTGTAGCAGAGTGTGAAATACAAATAGATATAAACAGATCAATCTTTTCACTAGGTAATGAAGTCTGACATTTGTGATCCAGCTAGAACTATAGAACGTTAAATTTAAAGCTGTTAAGAAAAAAAAAATACCTGAATCACTCAAAGCCTTTTGGACAGTTTCAACTTTACTTAATCACTGTCAGCACTATTTCTTTCATGTACTATATCAGCATAATTAGGTTGTATACACTCCATAAATAAAGATTGTGCTAACATGTCGCTGTTCTTCACACTATATGTGAATCACACTATATGACAAAGTTATTTTGGAGTATATTACATGCCTAAACCTAGTTAATAAGAACTTCTTCAGTTGTTTCTTTCAGGACAATCCTTTGTAGATTTATTTGGAAGTAAAAGTTCCATTCAGTTCAAAATGCATTCTAAGTGTGCATAAAATTGAATTGAACAAAGTGAGATTTCCAAATAAGTTATATTTTATAATTGTGTAAATGCTACCAATAAAAAATGTTCAGACTGAAAATAAAAAATCCACTTGGAGTATACACATTTCTAGTCATATCTTATTAATTTTACGCCCATGGTATATAACGTACCTCCATTAAAATACTCTAGAACAAGGGTGTCAAACTGGATTTTTCGATGGCTGAATCAGCATTGTAGTTCTCAGCGGGTGGATGACTCCTGCAGCACTCTGCACACGTCCTCCCCTTGCCAGTTTTCGGCCTGGACGGCCTCCTGCAGCACTCTGCCGGCCAAAAAAATTCTGCAAAGCTCAAAAACATGTTTTAGAACAGTCAAATAATTTCATCATCTATTTGTTTTATCATGTTATAATTTATATTTTTTCTAAATATCTTCCTGAGGATTCGCCCCCCCCAACCCCCCCCCATTTGTTAAGGTGTGTACAATAATACTTTGGAGAAGTAGAATCAGAAGCAAGGGATCACTGTTCACACTATATTTGAATAGAATATAGACTGTATTCGATGACAATTTGAATTTACGTAGGCACACTAGGGTAGATTTCACAAACCATCTATTGTTCATGAATTTGGCTTATGTTTCATCCAATAAATGGGATTAACAGTGTAATCCTATGGTCTCCAGCTTGGTTTTCATCATGTTGCAAGTACTTCCTTGCATTTACCAACATTTCTGCCCAAGATTATTTTTAAATTATCTGGTTTTATTTTCCTGTTTAACTTTTCTGTGTTGGCAGAAGGGACAGTATATGTATATTGCCATTCTGAACTAAGCCTTGGATTATTATTATTTTTTAATTAAGATGTAGTATGTAATTTATGGTTTGCACACTATAATACTGGATTTACCAATTGTAATAAGCCACAGGATGGATTAAGAAGAAGGTTCAGTGCGTTTTTCCTTCGTGAATGTGTTTCTTAGAGCATTTCTAGTTTACCTTACATAAAACCTATGGTAATTTTACTGTCATATATGTGATCTGGCCTTTAGGGTTCTGGGCCCAGCCCGCTTTAGCCTAGGTTTTTAAAAAATGCATTCTGTTCACTAGAACAGGGCTCTCCAAACTTGGCAACTTTAAACTTGTGGACTTCAATTCCCATGATTCCTCAGCCATCATGGCTGGCTGAGGAATTCTGGGAGTTGAAGTCCACAAGTCTTAAAAAGTTCCCAAGTTTGGAAATCCTTGGCTTAGAGTAATAATTCTTCCGTGCTAGAGGAGGGAAGCATTGGTTTTTTTAAATCTTTCTGGTACTACAGTGTCAGCCTCCACTTATAAGACAGCATTTGTTTTAAGAACAGGAACAGTTATCGCTTTTAAAAGAATAAATAGTGCTAGTGATCTTCCAAATGTATGACAGAATTCCAAAAATCTACTTAACACAAGGTTTTGCAAGATCAGAATCATGCTGTGATTGTCAGGAATAGAGGAAGAGAGATCCAATATATTACAGGGGCTTCACAATTTTGTTTATAAGGAACTTCACATTGCCCTCTTTCTCCAGGCCTGGAAGGGACAACCATTGTTTGTAATCCCACAAACTTTACTTGAAGGAAAATCTTCCCTTATCCAATGCTATGATTAGATATTCCTACACACAAAAAGCCTGCACACATACACAGTAAAATAAACATTTAATGTAGCCTCTGTTTACATCAGTGATAGCAACCATTAATGTTTGTGCAGTCTTATTTGTTCATTTTTGTGCATCCATGAACAAACTTTAAATACCACAGTATGTGCATGCAAGCTTGTGTGTAGCTTCAGATAAATACATTGGAAGTTAAAATATCATAATGGAAGAGTGCATGTAGTTTGTCTTTTGCTCATGAGACACTTTTCTGAAGTCAATGTGTTCTCAACTTTGACTTGATTGATCTAGGAAGGGAAAAATATAGGAAAGGCAACATGATCCTTCAAGAGTTAGCTACTATAATCCACATACTGGCTTTTCATTTGCTTCTATTTCAGATGTATTGTCTACCCAGCCTTGAATAAAGAAGCATGCATATTTTCTTACATAAATATAGAGTAAGTTTGTTTCTTCTCCACGTGTCATGAGTACGGCAGGCACGAGGTCTTAAAAGATACATTAAAGAGGTAATTTAAAGGGACCCAGAAAAGTGCCTAGCTTAAATTACCCACTTCTCTTAAAACACACCACCCTAATTCATAATCATATGAATTAATTCAATCCTCTCCCCACCCAAGCATGTAATAATGGTAAAATATGTAAACAAAACCAGGAAAGAATAAAACCCTTTCTGTTAAGTGAATGGTCACTTAGCCACATTTAGTTTACATTTCTGATTTTTGCTGAATATGCGCCAAGCAGAAGAAATCCTTTAGGCAAAAAGTCATTCAGCAACCGGTAAAAAATATAAATAATCCTGAATAGCTGTTTATTCATCTCCTATTCTGTTCCACAGATGTTTATATTGCAAACATTTGAAACGTTTATCTTTAATCGTTTGATAGAATGGGAAATAGAAAGGACAGGAAAAAAGACTAACAGAATGAGTTAAACACCCAACAAGATGGCTATTCCCTTTGTCCTTCCATTCACTTTTGTTAGTTAAACTATAGTATGAACAAAATGTATTATTTTTCAGTGCTTGATCGTAGCACAATCTTTATTTCTTATTGTGGGAAGTTATCATCCAGCCCTCTCCCAGAAAAATGAAATATCCTAGGAAATATTGAAAAGGCAGAATATTTCTCTGGATGTGAAAAGAAACATGTTTTAAAAGACAGAATATTTGCCTGTAGCTTCCTGCCCATCCCCACTTTGTTAATGGGCCATTGACACGGCCAGGCTAGTCACTTTACATAATAAAGATTTCACCAGCAGCTACAGCAGAAAGGCATGATAATATTGGAACTTTACTCGACTGAACACATGGCATCTGAGAACTTATCCACACCTGGATTCAAAACACAGCCTAGAGAGTAGCGCCTGCATGGCCCCATGGGAGTCTGACAACCAATCAGAATACATTTCTTACACAGGAACAGGAAACAGACAGGTGGGACTAAACAGGTTATAAAAAGCCTAGCAAGCCCCTTCCTCACCCCCTTCTCTTCTTCTCTGCCAACATTGAAGCATGTGATCACCTTTTCTGTTCAGGGCTCAAGCCACGTGGTCCTGTCCACCAATAAACCATCTTTCCAAGCAGCCTCCATGTCTCCAGTGTCTTTTTCCCCACTTGGAGCTGAACCCAGAAGGACATTTCTTCCAACATTATAAAAAGTTTCCAATTAATACTTAATATAAATTTATATTCAATTCATAGATACATACCCCTCATTGTATTGCATTGCATATTGTAGTTAGAATTATAGGTCAGAATTACTTGGGGGGGGGGGAGTGGTTATATGCACACTATCGCCTACCTACTAGGCAAAAGCATAAAGCAACTTCATTAACTCATGACAAAAGAGAGGAAAAGAAAAACTAATTAAACTGACACACATCTAAAAAGGGGGTCTCAATTTTGACAGAGGGCAATCAACTGTTTCAACTGACTTAATCCTAATACATAGCTAGATAAGAATCTTTATTATGTCATGTCAAAAGTGGGGGAAGCTTTTGCAGAGTTTGAGCCAGGAGGCTTAACAGGGAAATAAAGAGGAAAGTTTCCACCCTTCATTTGCCTAGCCGTCAGAGAACAAAAAACAACAACAAAAATCAGATAACAATTCAGCAATACCAAAGCATTCCTGACATCCCCTTCCCCAGGCAGCTATTCTGGGATAGATAGGAAGTCATTCTGTGAAAGCATCCACAACATGCTCTCAATATGTCAAATTTTGCTGGCCAATCTTTTTTTTAACGCTGTACTGTTTATTAATACTGTAACGTAGGATACCACTGAATTTTATATAGAGATTTGTGGATTTTTTTCCCCTTTCCAATAGCAAAGTGAGGCAGGTGGTAAGCTCAGGATGAGCAGGAATACAATTAGACTCTTGACATAGCTCATTAGTATTTTATCAGCATTGCTGGTTGGATTATTCAAGGGGGTGGGGAGGCTCTTACAAATTTCTTGGCTATAATTACAAGAGAAGAGAAGAGAAGAGAAAAGATAAATTGCCTTTCTTGAGTTTTCAATTTTCAGGGAACTGAGCACACCTGACAAATCCATTAAAATAACTAAAATGGATTCAGAATTTGATAAAAGGTTACATTAAAGCAAATATAAATATTCAACATTTTGCACTGCTTAAGGAGCAGCCATCTTTTGGGATGCAGTTGAAGATATTAGGAAACATATTCTTCCTAAAATAGGTAGGGTTTGGACTAAATATGTAGGATTTCAGCTCCCATCATAGTTAACCCTTGAATGACACTTCTACTCTAAACTTTTAGTTACCAGGTTATGTATCCCAGCAGAACTTATTTTTAAGGAGTATATTTTAATTTGGAATAGACCAAACTTCGACTGCAGGATGATATTACAGTAAAACATCCATTTAACAGACATTGGAAGGAGGGTATTTGTAAAATGCCTATTGAATTAGCATCCATTTTGCACATGTATGAAAATTCCATTAGTTATTGATACATGTGCAAAATGGAGGAGAAAGCACCAAACAGGAGACCAATCAAGTGGACTCAGCAGAAGACGTTTCACAAGTATTGAGTTATTTTCCTGGGAAGGGGAAGGGTAAAAAGGAAATAGGATGGCCTGGGTGGTAAGGCCTTTACCTTAGTGGCCTTAAAGACTCACTAATAAAATACAGATAAGGGATGTGGTGGCTCAGTGGCTAAGATGCTGAGCTTGTCAATCAGAAAGGTCGGCAGTTCAGCCATTTAAATCCTTACTGCTGCGTAATGGAGTGAGCTCCCATTACTTGTCCCAGCTTCTGCCAACCTAGCAGTTCGAAAGCACGTAAAAAATGCAAGTAGAAAAATAGGGACCACCTTTGGTGGGAAGGTAACAGCGTTCTGTGCGCCTTCGGTGTTTAGTCATGCCAGCCACATGACCATCTTCGGACAGTGCTGGCTCTTCGTCTTTGAAATGGAGATGAGCACCGCCCCCTAGAGTTGGGAACAACTTGCACATATATGCGAGGGGAACATTTACCTTTTATAAAATACAGAATAAGCTTTCATGGAGCACAGTCTACTTTATCTGATTTACCTGTAAGTACATGTGTAACAGCTTCGAAATTTGGGGTTATGGTTATACTAGAGATAGAGGAAATGGATCACAGAAAGTCAAACAATGACAGCCATATTATCACATGGTAATTCACAAAAACAGTTGTAGTAGCATAAAGCACTAGACTGTAATTAAATTCATTTCATTAAAAAATGAAGCCTTCAAGTTAAGTGTGATTAATGTAATAGATACAACCAGGTAGCTTTCTTGCCAACAGTAGTAGTACAGAAGCTGCTGTATTTGTCAATTTAAAAAAAAACTGACTAGTTTTATGAATCTAACCCTAATAGTTTAGCATGGCTAATTTAATCTGCATTTCCTGAAAGATGATATACCTTACTGTTGAACTATTAGTAATGAGGATCTGTGCTAAGGGTACAAATTGTTCATATACCACCTGATCAATAAAGACTACCTTATGACATATAAACTATACAGAAATGTTTTCCAAATATGTTGGGATTGGAGCTTCAAGTAATTCCCAACAATTGCACTCCTAGCCCATCTGGAGACCCATAGGCTGGGGATAGCTGGAGGTTAGAACATTATCTCTCTTGCAGGTTTGTGCTATAAATATTTTTTTTATCTCTTCTCTTCCACCACCATCCCTTTATTTTGCAACAGTTGGTATTACGCTGTCTGGTTTTTAAATATACTCCTTTCTGAGAAGGAAAAAATGGAATATTAAGGGAGGATTGACATCTAGTGGTCTTACAGTGTCAAAAGAAAGAAAGATGCAATCTGTCTATGCCGATAGTTTATTGGTTAGGAAACATTTAAAATGGACTTAAAGAAAAATACAGTTCATATAGCTTTAAATATTTAGAATATTATCTTTTAAAGTGAAGGTGTATAACATATATTGATCATTCAAAATTAGCTACCGCATTTAATATAATGTTTTCTCTTTCACTTTTAGTCATACTCTATGTTTCTGCTTTGACAATTTTGAAGGATCTTCTGAAGATCAGTAAGATTGAGTTTACTATTTAATCTAGTGAGAATTGCATACTTATATACATGTAAATAGATACATTATGCTTTATTTTAATAAGAAACTTTTCATAAAACACTTAACCAAAATAATACAATGTTATTTTTTGTTGTTGTCTTTATACAACTGGCCATCCATGGGAGTTTGTCTTCCTTTTTTCCTGCTGCATATTCCCTTTTTTTCCTGCTATTGGGTTTTAGAGATTTTCTCTAAACCTGCTAGTGATATTGCATATGCATGTGTAGGAGGAGACTGTTGTGTTGACAGAATTTGTGCTGTATGCTATATTTCGCCACATTTTTTTTCAAGTTTACAGAAGTATGTATAAAATAATGAAAATATATATCTAACATAAGTAGGAAGTATAATGTTCAGTAACATTAGTGTCCTTTATTTGTTTTTGGTTTGTACTCCATTGAGCAGTAAATTTGAGTGTACCTCTGTGGCTTATTTTTAAAGGTATGAATTAGACACCACAGAATTATTCCCTTTTCCCATCATTATTATATAATTTTGTAGATATAAAAATGTTGAATTTACCTGGACTTTCTGATATCTTTCTGGAAAGATTAGCTGAGCTAAGTGCAAGTGAATCAACTTTGCAGTAGATAACGCAAATAGAGAGAGATTGTTTTAAAGAATGGCATTGGAGTAATTATGCTGTTGATCCATTTAGCTCCCTGTGCAGTTTAACATTTACATGAAACTACAGAGATCATTCAGAGAATTAAAGTGTTACTAGTATGTCTCTCTTTTTCATGTGGTTGAATCATGGTCTGACTATGATAATGGGCTAGGTAAAGGCAATCAAGCTACAAATAAAAGAGATAGTAGGTGGTTTATCAGGTAAGATGAGTGTCATTTAACTTTCTGTAAGGGATTATGCTCTCTTTAAAGACTCAAAAATGTGGTGGTGCTTCTGGTGCATTTCTGTTATTTAGAAACAACACTTCTCAACTCCTATACTTAAGGCTGCATTTTTGTCTGCAATAAAGATTCTAAACTTTATTCTAGCAGTATCTGGGACTCTTGCAAAATCTTGTTGAGAAGTTAATCTATGTGATTTACTGGTATGTAAGGGTTTGAATTCTGAAACGATCTTCATTGCATCCCAATTCATTGCATTCCCCCTCCACCTCCAGAAGCATTCTGCAGACCAAAACCAAGCAAAAATGGCTCATTTTTTGACCAAAAACAGGCCCCTTTCCCTTGTTTTTTTGCCTCCTTTCACCCACCTACCAGCATCTCCAGAAGCTTTCTGCAGACCAAAATTGTTGCTCTTACTTTTCAGTTCCAGCCCATGGGGCTCCCAAAGTTAAGTCCTGCGCTTGGCCAAAGGGTAGACAGAGCAATTCGCAATTTAATGAGTTTATATGCCGCCCAATCCCGGAGGACTCCGGGCGGCTTACAAATACGAAATGAAATAAAATAACACACAGGGGGAGAATACAAACAATACAAACAATTTAAAAAACACAACATACATTCGGTTTAACTGGGGGTTGAACCTGATTTGAAAATCAGCAACCCCAGGCCTGTCAGAACAGTCAGGTTTTGGTGGCTTTTTGGGAGGCCATGAGGGTGGGAAGGGTCCGGATCTCTGCTGGTAGCTCGTTCCAGAGAGCCGGAGCAGCTACAGAAAAGGCTCTCCCCCGAGTGGTCGCCAGTCGGCATTGTCCGGTCGACGGCACCCAGAGGAGGCCTAGCCTGTGGGTTCTTATCAGACGTTGGGAGGTGTGTAGCAGGAGACGGTCTCTCAGATATCCAGGTCCAATGCCACGTAGGGCTTTAAAGGTAATCACCAGCACTTTGTAGCGCAACCGGAGACTGATGGGGAGCCAGTGCAGCTCGCGGAGGATAGGTGTAACATGGGTGTACCGAGGTACACCCGATATCGCTTGCGCGGCTGCATTCTGGACCAACTGCAGTCTCCGAACACTCTTCAAGGGCAGCCCCATGTAGAGTGCGTTGCGTGGTCCTGCACGGGCTGGATTAATGGCTTTGGAGGACCACATATGGCCCGCGGCCCATATTTTGAGGACTCATGCTATAAAGTTTGAAACCTCTTGAGTTTGAAACTACAGGAGAAATGCTAGTTTTCAGTTCACCACACATGTAATTCCTTTAATGACTGCTTGCTTAGTGACTGTTTTCATTTATGACCGTGATGGAAAAGTGACTTTACAACCAATTACATTTGCAACCTTTGCAGGTCTATAAAGCAAAGTAAAATCATAAGTGAAGCAACTGCTTCACTTAATTGTTACTAAATGAAGACAGTTAGTTAATAGCCATATCCAGAGCTCTTTTGAGAAACCTTTACCCTGAATGTTCTCCTACATTGTCATGGAAGCAATAATTCTGAATGAGCCCTTTTAGTAGGAGAAAATTATTTGCCAACACATAGTCCAAGTACTCTTTGAAACTTTATTGACATATACTACATAATGAAATAAGAAAATGATATCATTTGCTGAAGGGATGAGTTTCTTAACTGCAAGTGAATTCAACGTGTAGTGCTTTGGAATAGCCTGTCTACCTAGTTAGTGGTTGTCTTTTCAGCATTAAGCAAAGATGCTTTAATTTTTCCATGCACTTTAATCAATTAATACACTGAATTTTAATATATTGGGTTTTAGAAATGTTTTCTTCCAAGCTGCTGATTTTATTCTATTGTTATGGATTTAGTATTTTATTGTTTAATGTTTCCTTTTTTTTCTCTTGTTGTAAGTTGCTCTCTGGGAAATCTTAGCTTTGAAGAATAGCATGTCAATTAAAAAAAAAAAAAGCAACATATATTGATTTGAACCCACAAAACATATTTGGGTGGTCCACAATATACAGTGAAGATAGTTTCAGCCCTCCCAGGTAAACCAAACAGGAAACATGACTAAATGAGCTGATTCTATTTTATTGTAAGATTACCTTAACAGAATTTTGCAAGCCTGAAGATACCAATCTCCTGCTACCACTTTTAATCGCCTAATCAATCAGGGTGGGTCTTTCCTAGGTTTCTTCCTCTGATGGTTAAGCCACTGGGGCCTCCTCCCTCCCTTGTCTGATTGTTTCCTAGGGAGCATGTCTTCCCCTGTCCCTCCAGGACATTCTCACATACCAAGAGAATGATAACTAATGATAGTTATCATTATCTTATAATGAGATGTTAAAAATGAAATCCCTTCTGATAATCTTACATTTTAAAAAAAAGAAGAGATCACAAGTTTTTCAATAATGTGACTATAACTCTCTATATATACAATTTAATATTTTATTGACTTCAGTATATAAATAACTTCTTTTATTTTTAGTCCTTTAACCTTCTTATTGTACTTCTCTCCTTGCCATGGTCTCATCAATTCCATTCAGCTCTAACTTCCTTAATCTTTCCCTTTCTCTAAAATCCATTTTCTCTGCCTGACATACACATGATTATTCTTGCAGCGTGCGGATAATAAAGGCTTCATGGAGAGAGGAAATAGTTTACTTCAGCTTTTGAATGCTTTGCTACAGTTGGACGAATTTATTCTTACTGGGCTTTTTCTTAAAATCAAGAGCCAGTTTGTTGCTTGTTGTTATTTAAGGCACTAGGCTAGAAACCAGAACACCATGAGTTCTAATCCCGTCAGTGGCGGGTTGCAGGTGGTACCCTCTAGTACAGGCATACCGGTGCCTGCCTGGAGAACCGGGTACCGTTCTGGTATGGTGCTCCGGAGGGCCGGCCCAAGCTCCTTACCTGTATTTGAGCTCTTCGGCCCTTTCACGCACATGCATGGAGCACATGGCACCTGTGCAACGCTCCGCTGAGTAGTTAAAGCATCGCGGAGGCTTGTGGAAGCGTCGGAAGACGTAAGGACACATGCGTGTTCATGTGGTGAACACCAGGCCCTGTTGCAACCGTGCCGGTTGCAACGAGATTCGGAACCCACCACTGAATTCCTTCAAAGGCCCAAAGCCAAATGAGATACTCTGGGCCTGTCACTCTCTCTCAGCCGTAGGCTATGGCAAACCACTTCTTAAATCTTGCCAGGGACTTGTCCAGGCAGTCACCAAGAGTCAAAAATTTCCTCAAGCACAGAAAAGAAAATAAAACTTATTTTCTTAGTAATCACATTGTATGCCCTAAATCTAGACAATCCATGTTTTATTCCCACGCCCCTACTGCTTACAATTTGTTTTCACATTTATTAAATGATTTTAAGATAATAATATGTAATCATTGTACATATTAATGTAGTCAGCCACAGAAGCTTATTGGATGATTTTCATCCAACTACCAATACTTTCTCTTAGCCAAACCTATCTCACAGGATTCCTGCCATTGAGAAAATCTGAGAAGGAATACTATGCATGCTGTCTTGAACTTCTGGATAAAAGCAGTATAAAAATTAACCAAGCAAATAATTCCTATCTTGTTCTACGAGCATTTAGAAAATAGTTTGGTCTGATATCAATAATTAATAAGTCAGATTTTATAAAATATACACTATTTCTTACAGCTGTGCATTAGCTGTAAAAAAATAAGTTCCTTAATTTCATACAATTACATGATAGAAAATTAAGAAAGTATATCAACACATTTTAAAATGCACCCAAATGATATGCAGGGTTCAACTAAAGTCAAACTTCAATATAATTATTGCACAAAATAGTATTATATTATACTGTACATTATGAGTGCTCATCTCCCTTTAACACAATGACATATATTCAGTATAAGGCAGGAAACTGAGTACGTCGAATAAATAAAATAAATATAGAGACTGAACAATGCTGGATGCCAAAGTAGTATAAATCGGAACACAATATTTAAATATAAAAACTATTTCAATAATTTCTGCAAAGATAAATATTTGGTTTCTGTTAAATCTAATATGGTAGTAACTAACTCGAGCAATGAAGTTCCCATAATATATAGAACTTGATAGGTTATAAAAAGTATTAGGAAAATCAATACAGAAATATAACTGGTGCATGGAATTATGGAAAATGAAACATAACTAGTGCAAATACTGAATGGTTCTCCTGCATAAAGAACAAGTCTGAAGCAAATAAGAGGAGCTTGAAAACCATTCATTTAAAAACCTTGCAGGTTTTTGGAAGTTTCACTATCATATGGAAGAATTTGAGATGTTCCTGCAGTTACCGGGAATAATTTTAAATTTCCTCCGAAAGAGACTGATTACTGAATACATACATAAAGAAAGCAAGAAAATAAAATATGTATCTTTGAAGACTATTATCTTAGAAAAAAGGCTCAAGAAAGTTAGCACTCATTAACATTTGGCGATTGTAATGGTTGCCTTAGTTTCACATCTAAGTATCTACCTCCGTATCTACACCCACAAATACCAGCTAGCTAATTGAATCCAACTATGTCATTTGCCAGGTCTCTGCTGCTGGGTTAATTGTACAAAGTACTGAGAGCTACAGCTCATTCCTTTGTTCCTGTATTTATAGAAATGAAGGTTGGCAAGTAATTACCTTTTTTATGAATCCAAGCTAGGAATGATTCATGTAATAGGCATTTCTTTTACCTTTATTAAATATATATATTGTTTGATAATGACAAATTGATATGACACAACCCATCTTGGACACTGTCATTTTTTAAACCGCAAAGTACTTTATCTGTTTGATATCAAACATGAGTTTGTTTTAAAACAAGCAATGATTAGGTTATTTAATTTAGACTAAAATTCAAGTGGTATACTGATTTATTTATGATATCCGCTCAGAGTTGTTTGAAACAGTGAGATGGGCAGCAAATAAATTTAATAATAATGAATATGAATATGAATATGAATATGAATATGAATATGTATGTATGTATGTATGTATGTATGTATGTATGTATGTATGTATGTATGTGTATATATATATATATATATATATATATATATATATATATATATATATATATATATATATATATATATATATATATATATATATATATATATACACACATATATATACACACATATATATACACACACTTAAAGTCACAACCCCTGGTATGCCCAAGTATGGGAGGAAGGTCACACTTCCACTCTCTGTCATTAGGCTCGTCACAAGAGTCCATCCAGACAGAAACCCAATATTTTTTACTGTTGCCTTTTTTGTTACATTTGTTATATTTATGCTGATAAATAAATAAAGGGAGACTAGTATAGATCTATTTCAAGCTATTTAGCTCTCATCAGCTAGCCATACCCAAGTTTGGGAATCGAACCTGTGCTCTATTGCCTCCCAGGCAGGGAGTTAACCATTTGAGCTACAGAGAACGACTCCTTATCAGCCAGCCAGGGTGGGAGGTATATACTTAAAGTCACAACCCCTGGTATGCCCAAGTATGGGAGGAAGGTCACACTTCCACTCTCTGTCATTAGGCTCGTCACAAGAGTCCATCCAGACAGAAACCCAATATTTTTTACATATATAGTGTGTGTGTGTGTGTGTGTGTGTGTGTTATACAAATGTATAATAATATTATTGCAAAAAGGTTAATATTAACAGTTTTAACATGGTATCAAAAATATAGAAACTGGTCACTAGGTGGCAAAAGAATACCATAGTATGATTAGATAAAATCCATGTCATGAGAGATCGGACTGGTTTCAAAGTTGTTTTAATTTATTTTAGATATTACGTTATTTTGCATGTTAGACAACTCACATTCAAAATGTTATTTTGCATTTCTATGCCATACAATATTTTTTGGTAGTTCTGCTATTTCTACTGCCCCTTACGCTCAGCTTTCAACTTGGAGATTTTTAGCTTGAAGTCCCTGTATCTACTAACTATGCATAACCAGCCTTCAGAGGGAAGAGATACAAAACAGACCTTTGCTATCCAAGTCTTTTCAAGCTAAAGAAGAGGTAAAGGGTGAAGGAAGAAAAAGTGCTATGCTGCTTCTTAGGCAAACTGTTTTCTATTCATGATGAAAGCCAATGATTGAAGGATGAGGAAAAAGCTGGAGAAAAGATCTTCAAAACCACTTCCTGCGCCCTATGAAACCAGGACCTCACCTTTGGCACAAATGAAGGATCCAGCCGTAGTAAAACTCAGTCGGGATAAAATCTGCATAAATCCTCCTGCACCAAAAGGGCATGTAATTCTGATATTCTCCTGGCAGATGTTATTGCAAACCAAGAAGGCAACCTTCCAGGTAAGTATCCTCAGATGTCAGAGACGACCACTGCCTGTGTCCACAAAATGTTGAGGAGCCAGAATGAGATCGGCTTCTAACTTGTGTTCTTTAAACAAGACGCTGGCTGTGGCAGATTGTGGTGGGGCAGTGGAGACCTCTGTCTGAGCTCCTAGGTCAGTAGCTGCCTTAGCCTTACTCAGCAGCAGCTTGAACAATGGGGGGGGGGGGAAATAGGACGGTGCAGATGGGCTTGTCCGAGGTTGCCCCTTCATCTGAGAGGGCTGCATCCCTGATTTCCCCCTCCTCAGAAGCCGGTGATGGGCTCCGTTGTGGCTCTACAGGGGAGAGATGTTCGACCCCTTCCTGAGACAGACCGGGGGGCGGCCCAGGCCGTGGCCACCAGTGGGGCCTGGGCTTGCTGTTGCATCCCGGCTGCAATCCCTTGACTGATAGCCTCAGCAATAAAGTCCTGGATGCCCAATGAGGGGGGCATCGCAATCATGGGAGGCAAGCTCGGCATGGTCATGATATGTCCCTCCTGCTGAAGGCCAGCTGAGGTCGGGGTGAAAGTGGCTTTGAGGATCCTATTCAGTGTGCGTGAACCTACGTCATCCTAGAGCCCAGATATACTAATGGGCAGCATAGGGCTGAAGGGCCCTTGTGTGACGTCCAGTTGCAGCAGGGGCAACGGACTGGGGCGAGGGATCTCCCCCTTTTCTGTGCACCTAGGTGAATGCCCCTGCTTCTCCAGGTGTTTTGTCTTAGACATGGCCTTAGCTGCCTTCTTAGATTTTGACCCCCTGTATGATGAGGAAGAGGAGGTCTTATTACTAGCTTTATCCCCCGGCGCCGCCTGTGTAGGTGAAGGCCTGGCTGGTGAGCGAGGGGCCTGACCTATACCAGAAGAAGTCCCTGGGTAGGCTCTGCCATAGCCTTGAGGGCCTCAGTAAAGCTCTCTATAGCGGTACTGTCTGCCATCACACTCTGACTGCAATAACTCAAATTAAAATGACGCCCGTTAGTGAAGCTCCACCCAATACAAAATGGCAGCTGCGCCTCTCGTTCATGCTCTTTCTAAAGATCTGCGACTCTGCAATGTCTGGGCCTCTCCCTCAAGAGCGTCCAGCCTTCCATTGACATCCCCGCCATTAACGCAGTCTTGGCCAGCCCAGAAAAGTGTCGGGCGGCTTCGCTTCGGCGCTGCGATCCTTGCCGCAATGCAGGCAGTCTCGCCAAGGGACGTGTCATTGGATCCGACAAGTGTCCTGACCTGCGCTGGCACGCGATGAGCATTACAGCTGGAGCTGCAGGGCAGGCCTCCAGTCAATTTAAAGTGTCTCAGACCTCGGAGAGGCCACAAGTCCAGGTGCTGTCCATTATGGAGACAGAGGTAGGGCCTGTGGGACAAGTCCCAGCGGCCAGTGGGTGGCGATAGTAACCCCACTAATATAATGGCTGCAGTCACAAACTCACATAAAATGAAGTTCAGCAGAGATTAGAATAATTCACCACTTTTTGAAGGAAGGAATGGATAACACGACTGTCCCAGAGTGGACTGAGTCGGAAAGCTGGGTGGGGACACTCACAAGGCGGGTTATATAGGACATTAATTAATTAGTAATCAGACTCAATCCAATCAGAGCACTGACCGTGTTAACCCATTCATGGATGCCATCTCCACCCTTATTGAGAAAGAATTACTTTACCCATGTGTAGCAGTAATTGTTCTTCTTGGTATTTTCTTTTGATAGACATTTCAATGTGGTAAAATTTTAAAAGATGGGGTTTGAAAAGCACTACCATTAGATGATTCAGTTTTCTAATGTTTACTTAAGTTTCACAATAACCTAAATGGGTGTAACTTGGCTCAGCAGTTTGAATTTTCACTCTGTGACTGGAAATCTCATTTGCCATATATTTTAGGTAAAACTGTAATACGTGAAGATGATGGTATTTCTAACCTTTTTTTCCTCTTTACATTCTATTATGGAAAAATGAGTTGGTGGAAGTAAAAAAAATGGGAGGAGGGGAAATCAAATGATATAATTAAGCTTTTCTGAAATTGCCTTTTCAATGTGGAACTTAAATATTTAATACAATGTGCATCAAATGTTTTACATGATGAAAATATGGTTTAGAGTCAATTATGTATAGAATGAGTAACTTCTGCCTACAGAAAACTAAATATTCCTCAGCATGATTAACATCTATTACAAGAACAAAAATAAAGAATCAAAACAATTATCAAGAAAACCTTTTCGCAAGCTGCAAAGAGGGGTACATCAATATACATGCACATATTCTCTATAATTTTTATTCAGTGTGACTGTGAAATTTGTTGGAAAAATTGTCTATTCCCTTCTGATTTGGAATCTTAGTAGATAGTGAAATAATTTATTATTCTTATAGTGTACAGGGCTTTCAAGAACATGGGCAACAAAAAACAAAGTGAGCAGTTATTATGGAAATGTAGAATTACAGAGAAAAAAACAGTTCCAAAATAACTTTTATGCAGTTTCAAAAAACGGTCATACAAAAATTATTTTGGTTGATGTAAGACAAGAAGTAATTGACAACAGAAAATCTAAGTGAACTGTGTGGGTTCCTTGGAACAAAACTTTGTCAAACTTATCCAATTTTCTTTTCCCCACCAAAGGAACTCAGTCCAAGTGTAATAGCCATTCTCCATTAAACATTCACCACTATTTTTTAAAAAAGGAAATAATTATAGAACAAGGAGACTCCTTTCTGATAAGCCATGAAAAACTGTAAATGTTATGATAAGTGAAATAATTTCATTGAAAACTACCAATTATCATGAAATTCTACCAGAGACTTTATTAGGCAAATTTGCATGAAACATATGCATCCCAAAATATCAGTTCAGCAGATGGTGTCATGTGTCCTTTTTTAAAAAAAAATATCCATGTTTTCAAATATAATATATACAGGCACAATATTACTAAATTATTTTTAATAAGCCAAACTAACTTTTAATACGATCATAGACTAGCATAGGAATTGAGCACTTATGAGCTGAAGGTACAGATTAAGATGCTCTACAGATGCAAATTGCAGTTACATAAAACTACATGTCTACAATTCCTTTAAATAGCACAGCTTTTTTATATAACACTAATAGTAAGTGTTAACACCACGAATTAATGTGGCAAGATTAACAAGGTTACCTATCTGGTGATAGTTAACAAGTTTTTTAAAAGTGTGAAATTACTGAAAGCACTGGAGAGAAATGTAAATTTGGTAATGATGGTGAATACATTTACTTTAAAAGTTACAAGAATTACTCCTTACAAATGTTGTGAATATCATTCCATATTTTAAGGATTTTTTTTCCTTAGTAAAAAGGAAAATCCTTTCCGAAACTTCACCTAGAACTTCAGATTTATCCTGCTCATGAAAATCTTTGCAAAACTTCAACAGCTTAAGACTGACAGGATAACTGTATATTTTGACTCTTTAGGATACCACGATCATAGAAAGCTGCCTTATACAGTAACAGAGTACAGAGTTGGAGAGGACCTTGGAAGTCTTCTTGTCCAACATCCTACACAGCACTATATCTAACTATTCCATTTTACTTAGTATGTGGGAGGAATGATCTTTCTACCTAAAGGTATGTCCAAAGTAAGTTTAAGTCTATCATTAAGATAAATTTATTGCCCAAAGGGATGATTGTTTGATGCATGATGCATGCAGAGCCAAGGTGGCGCAGTGGTTAAATGCAGCACTGCAGGCTACTGCTAGATCAGCAGGTCAGCGGTTCAAATCTCACCGGCTCAGGGTTGACTCAGCCCTCCATCCTTCTGAGGTGGGTAAAATGAGGACCCAGATTGTTGGGGGCAATATGCTGACTCTCTGTAAACCGCTTAGAGAGGCCTGAAAGGCCTATCAAGCGGTATATAAGTCTACTGCTATTGCTATTGCTATTGCATGTCAAATTCTAATTCTGCCAACTGCTAGCCGTTTGATCCTAGCTGGCTCAAGGTTGACTCAGCCTTCCATCCTTCCAAGATTGTTAAAATGAGGACCCAGATTGTCGGGGGGCAATATGCTGACTCTGTAAACTGCTTAGAGAGGGCTGTAAAGCACTATGAAGCGGTATATGAGTCTAAGTGCTATAGCTATAGTGATCCAAGTGTCCATATTTGGTCTATCCATCTCATAGGTGGATGCTTTTTGTGTTGCTACAAAACAAAGTTACCTGTCCACTACTATGTCACCTATATTATGTCACCTAGGTCCATCTGTTGCAATACATTTACATGCATATCTATATATCTTGCACATTAATATATGCTATATTTTTTACTACTTCAATACTTTCTTCCATATTGATTCTTTCATATTGGTTCTATGGCACTTTTCTGCAATAGGTTCGGTTTCCAAGCAAGACTATTAGTACTCATTTCTCCACTGATGCTGTGATTGAAAGCTTCTCTTTCTGATTTTTCAATCTTCTGATTTACTCAGGTTACACATTTCATAGCCTTAGATATCTGCTGATAAAACTATGCCATTGAAATTATATACTTTTGCTTTCGTTTTCTCATCTATTATAAAATTGGTTTTATGCAGTTAAAGCTGAGCCATACCACTTTTCCCCTGATAAGTAGTTGTAGGAATTGGTATCCTCTCTCATCTCATCTAGTTTCATGTCATGGTATGGGTGGAAATGATTTCACAAACATTGTTTTTTTTTCCAGTTGATGTTCAGTCTGAATGCTCACCACACTGAAACACACTGCGTTTTTAAAACACAGCCTGACTCTTGGACACTGTGCTGATGATCACTGGGTCATTGGCAAACTGGAGGTGGGTTAGCTTCTTGCTACTGATGTTGATACATTTATTTCCCCAATTGAGCCGTCTGTAAATTTATTCTGAATTTTTAAGGATATCAGCTATTTACAAGAACTCAAGTGTTCGTATATCTCATTATGTTTTAAAAACTTGGCTCTCATTATATTGGAAATATAAAATGGGGGGGCATCTCTTTTTTCATTTAATAACCATCAATTTATTAATCTGGAGTTACAAAAGATATCATATTAGATACTGTTTTAAAGATATTAATTAGTTTTGAATTATATAGCAAAAATTTGGGATACACGTTCAGTGAATTTATCAATTATGGGTACAGCTAATAAGTAACATAAATACAGTTGTTACTGTTACAATCTCATGACAAACTGCAATTATTATTATACTCTCATGACATCCAGCCATTATATCATATATGTATTTAGGCTTAAGTCCTGCCCAGAATCAGAGGCTTATAATTTATTTATTTATTAAAATTTATGCCATCCGATTACCAGTAATTCTAGGAGCTTCACAAGTAAAATCACAGTGAATAAGAAAATGATATAACATTGAAAACAAACATTTTAAAAGTTGCCAAAAAAAGGAGCCAAACAGCATAAAGGAGGAAGCTTCAATTACCTTTGCTAAAGACCTTCAAGGCCCTTCAAAAAACTAGCAGAGTAGGGCCATCTGGATCCTAGGGACAACCTCAATCCAGAGGGCAGGCTCTGCAGAAGAGAAGGCACAATTCCAGTGTCCTGATCGTTGGCATTATTTAATCAAAGGGGCATCAACCCTACTGGAGCAAATCAGCTGGCAAATATTGTGGGAGATACAGTAAGTAGTTCCTGAAATAACTCAGTTCTATGCTACATAGGTAGCAACTAGCACCAAGCATTCTCACTTGGAAACAAATTGGGAATCGGTGCAGTTGTGGAGCAGAGGTGTTATATGGACATACCAAGGCATGACTATCAGGCCCTGTGCCACTACACTCTGGACCAACTGAATCTCCCAGGTGGTCTTCAAGGACAACCCTATGGAAACTGCATCATAGGATTTAAGTCACAAGGTAACCAGGGCATGAATAACTGATCTAGGAGACTGCAACTGGCACACCACATGAAGTTGCGAACAGGAAGGCCTTTCCAGCTTCTTACTGAGCAAAGACTGTGAATTCAGGAAGACCCTCAGATACTTACCATTTTTGAAAGAAGAAGTGGAAAATCTAATCTGGGGAGGGGCAGACTTGGTAGGATTAAATCAGACGCAATTCCTTCCCATCCACATCTGCATCGCCTCCAGCATTAAAAAAGACACACAAGAGAAAGAAGACATAGAAAGAGAGCAAGGAATTAATGGTCGTATACATGCAAAACCATTATTTTCAAACACAATTTGAAAATAACTGCAAAGACTAGGAGTCAACAAGGTCATTAGAAATATTGGCCAGAAAGACAAATAGGATCAGAATGTGAATAC
This sequence comes from Thamnophis sirtalis, assembly GCF_051295495.1. Classification (NCBI taxonomy): domain Eukaryota; kingdom Metazoa; phylum Chordata; class Lepidosauria; order Squamata; family Natricidae; genus Thamnophis; species Thamnophis sirtalis. The sequence goes on from NW_028261382.1 coordinate 165,131,010, forward strand.
TGGAAGTAAATTAAGATGAAACTAAAATTGGCAGGAAGGCACATAAACAAAAACAAGAACACACAGATATGGGTGAGTCAAAAAAGGAAACAATGGAACAACCTAAAGATTTAGTGAAGAAATGGAAACGAATAAAAAACTTCAACGAAGGATACATATTGTAATAGATGTATCAAAATTGAAAAAAAAATCAATTGCAATTAAGAATGAAGAGAGGTAAGAGTGAGGTGCAATCTAGAAAAAAAATAATGAGGTGCCAGAGTGATTTTTAATTTAATCCCAAAATAAGTGTCCTCTTGATGCACTGTTGTTCCTACAGTTCCTCAGCTAGCACATCTGGATAGCGAGATTGGAAAAGACTACTGTACTTTTCAGGGTAACTGGAATCTTGTGATAAAATTTAAGATAAATACACAAGCCACCCAACATATGTTGTCACTGTTTTTCTGCCTTCCCATGCTTTGATAAAAATATTATGATAATATCAGGAAACTATTCCTGTCAACAAAGCTAATTAAAGATTGTTTTTTTTTAAATCCCCAACTCACAGAGACCTGCTGTTGCATCTCATTAATGTAAATGCTGTATTCTGAAAAAAGTGTGAATAGTAAAAGCAATAGCGGATGCCCACAGTTCTTGTTAGATAAATAGGACATCATTAAGGTAAAGTGAGGGGTCTGTTTTGTCTGTTTAGTATCAAGATCTCAGATTAAAATTTCTGAAAAAAGCTAAGAGTCATTGTAAATTTCAATCACATACTAGTAAAAGTTGCTATTTACATAAAGCTATCAATTGGCAGAACATTTTATGGACAAAGTAAACATGGGAGAGAAAACTTACAGAGATTGGCCTCTGGATTTTTTTCTAAATGCTTTACCAGCAATGCCCACAGGGTGACTCTGGGTGGCTAATAACATTACAATAACAAGCGCATTAACTTTAAATGTGTGTATATTTAGGTTCTGCTTTCATGATCCATACATGCACATGTATGTGTGTATTGGGAAGCTATGGGCTGTGAGCTGAATTCTAGCTATTTACACACTATCCTTGAAGTTACAACTGCTTCCCTCCCACCTGAGCTCTAGTTCCATGGTAAACATCTGCTTTCCATGTAGCAAATTCCATTTTCAGTCCTTGGCATCTACAGCCAGCTTTTTAACAGTCCGTTACAACTTTGAACAGTCGTTAAATAAATTAGCAATAGCAATAGCAGTTAGACTTATATACCGCTTCATAGGGCTTTCAGCCCTCTCTAAGCGGCTTACAGAGTCAGCATATCACCCCCACAGTCTGGGTCCTCATTTCACCCACCTCGGAAGGATGGAAGGCTAAGTCAACCTTGAGCCGGTGAGATTAGAACTGCTGAACTGCAGATAACAGTCAGCTGAAGTGGCCTGCAGTACTGCACCCTAACCATTGCGCCACCTCGGCTCTTGAGGACTACTTGTAGTGATTGTTACTTCCATGTAAAGATACTAGGGTTATAACATTCACTCACCTTAATTCATATAAACTAATTTAAATGACTAAAATCAAAATTTGTGCATTGGTCTGAATTCTTGTTAGGTACCTTAGCGATACTGTAAACAGTCCTCCAGGGTTTCTACCTGTGCTGACTGTAGATACCAAGGGCTGAAGCTGCAATCTTCTTACATAGGAAGCAGATGCTAGATTCTTCAGCATGCAGAAAGCATATCTAGTCGTATCCTTTTAGCTCAATCTTGCCAATGCTGCAGGCAATACCTCAATGGTTCTTCTAATCCAGTGGTTCTCAACCTTCCCAATGCTGTGACCCTTTAATACAGTTCCTCATGTTGTGGTGACCCCCAACCATAAAATTGGTGTCTCGGTTCCTAAGACCATCGAAAATATGTGTTTTCCGATGGTCTTAGGCGACCCCTGTGAAAGGGTCATTTGACCCCAAAGGGGTCCCGACCCACAGGTTGAGAACCACTGTTCTAATCCAATCTGGAGATATACATAACACATTATCACTGAGTTAAAGGAAAGGACAGGTGGGATAAAACTCTTAACATGCGGCATTTGGGCTAGGAGGTTAAGCCAATTCTGCTGGTGATGTGATCATCTTGATCTGAGCTTGATCGTGAGTTATATTTTCTCATTGTGGTTTTAATCTTTGCATGTTGCCCAGTCATTGTTGTGAGATGTGGAACTAAATAGGTCATTTAAATAAATTAATTAAAAAAATATTGCCATATCATATGGCTCAGAGCAAAACATGCTCATTTAAACACAGAAACAGCACTAGGACAATGGACCTTTTAATGAACCAGGTATTGGATTCTTGAAATGAAAACTGTACCCAGTAAAGAGTCTGTGATGTTCTCAAGTTTCAACAGAAAAATTCTACTCAGCACAACAGTTTTAAATGACAGAGAAACAGAAGACTGTGAAAACATTATAGTAAATTGTCTCAAGAATTTTCTTATTTGATATCTATAAATTAGATACTAAAGAAAAAAATTCTCAAGACCATTTAAATTAGATAAAGAAAAGGGCATTCAATATATCAAAATCTATACTTTTTGATTAAAACTACAAGTAAACTGCTTGCAGATACAGACATGGAGATAAACAGAATGTTCTATTACTGAACATTTGGGCAGCAGAAGAAATATTTGGAGCATCCTGTTCAACAGCATGACACATATATTGATGTCCCAAAAGCTCAACTTCTTCAAAATACAATTCTTGCCTGGCTGGAAATAAGACTGTTAGTGAAAGGAAGGCCAACTATTACATATCTGATGAAATGACAATCATTCCTAATCATACCAACTAAGCTAAAGACACAGACTGTTCTGATGAACTTCCAATTCCAAATTGCACAACAAACACAGAGATAGACTGTTTCTCATTTGAGAAAATTCTGAATATGCTATATCCTGTTCACACTTTGAACTTATTTGAACTGTATCAACAAAATGACCTTATTCACTTAATTAGTAGAGATGGATCAGGGTTAGTAGATTATATAAATTCCAAAAATAGATTAATTTACCTAATCAATTAACTAGCAATGTTATATTTATCTCCAAAGCAGCCCAAACTAAATTTCCATAAGGCGACTACTAACTTTGTCTCCTTGATATGAAATCCTAAAAGGGTGATGGATGATCCTACAAACACGATCTCTCTTTGAATAATTCCATATGACAGCCTTAAACTGCTATCTCCAACACTAAAATGATTTTAGTTAGAAACGAAGCCAGATTTTCTGTCTGTTTTCCAACTCTGGCAATAATAGTGGTGAGCTGCCTGTCTAATGAGGGTTTGTCAAGCACCCCAATTGGTAAATTCTTTCACTATTTACTTACCTGTGTGTGCTAGAACAAGCACCAATCACTTTCCTCTTGAGGACATGTGGCCTATATTGACAGATCTTCTCTATGCCCTATGTATACATTCCCATTCATCAGTGTAATCCTGAAAAACAAAGTGTTTTACCATTTTTCTTTGATTTAGAAGGGAAAACTGATTTGGCAATTCTACCAACCTTGCTTGTTCCACAAGTGAACTGGGGAAAAAACTCAGAAGCCTCCACTCAACCCACAGCTTTTCCAGAGGTCCACTGGTGAAGTTGTAAAAATTGTGGGGTGCAGATAGCCCATCACAAAAACAGCTACAAAGAGCAGTGTGAGGGGCACTGCATGAACAATATGGATGCTGTGGCATTGTTGTACTTGCAAGTGACTACTGACTGGAGGGAAGGAGCATAGCACACAATAGCTAACAGGCTTAGGTTGATCACACAGAAGCAGGGAAGAATTGCTTTTGATGTGGGACACAAAAAACAAGTGGAGATTGCTTTGTGTTATGAAGTACTTGTTTATTAAACTTTCCTGCATTCTGCTCTTCATAAGGCAGTTGGGGGCCATCCTGGCACTAGGGCAAACAGAATGTGCTCTGAAGAACGTTGTGTGCTCTAACTTTATTCCTATTTTTTTCTTCCAATCTCTCCACTACTTTCCTCTGGCAATTTTCCTCCCTGGTTTCATTCAGGCTTTGCAAAAAGAAAAAGGAAGTGGGCCAGGAAGTAATAGGCTCTTTTCACCAGCTGAGAAGTCTTTTTAAAAAAGGCACCGCACAATAACCCCAAGCCGTTCCCAGTCCAAAACTCCCAAAACATTAGATTGAGTCCATTAACCGTCAGAGGGGATGGTTAGTTGTTCCTTTTAGGGCCATTAACTGGGGAGGGGGGGGGGGAATTAAATATTTCTTTTTGCTTTGGCACGAAACGTACTTAATTACATGTGGATTTTCTCCCCTGCAGAAAAGGATATATGTAATAACGCATTTGTAACCATGGCATTGCAAACTACGGGGAGGTGCTCTTAATAAAATAAATCAGGATCAGTCTCGGGAAGGGCAGATGCCATGCCCTCTCTAGGCCGCTGTCTTGGCTAATTCATGTCCCGGCTCACCAGGGAAACCTTGAGATCTGACCCCGTTTTAAAAAAACTTTACAAACATTTCAAAAACTCTGCTCGCAGCTTATCACCCGGGGACAAGTCGCCTGCAAACGGCAACTACTCAGAAAGGTGTGCTTTGGCAGATGCTCTATAAGGCCCACCATTCACTGAGGAGAAAAACGCGCTCTCCCTGGAACGACTTAAATAAGTGGCCGTTTCAAAAGCCCGGGATGAGGGGGGCGGGAGAAACCACACCCTTTCCCCCCAAAACGTCTCCTTTGAAAGGGCGGCCGCGCTTTCAGATTGCGCTGGTGTGACCCACCGGGCGAAACCTGAAAACAGCGCTTCTGAAGCTGGATGAAATTACGCGCCTCTCGCCCTCATGCATAAAACATGGCGCCGGAGGCGGTGGAAGCTGGGCTCCCAGACAGCAGAACCAAGTAACCGGGACCGATCGCTCTTGTGTTTCCCTGGAGCTGTCGGTGGCGGGCCGTGCGCTCCGCCGTCGGAAGGGAAGCTGGGGGCCAAAGCTTCTCGCTGGGCGCCGGATTCCTCCTCCTCCTCCACCACCACGGCACGTGCATCCTCGCCTCGCCTTCCGCGCGACTTTTGGCGCCGCCGCCGCCGCCGCCGCCAACCCTCCGCGCTTCTCTCCATGGAGCTCCGGCCGGGCCCACGCTGTCGATGCCTTGTGAGGAACAGACTTTGGAGGCGGAGGACCGAGCGCCGGCGTTTCTGCGGTAAGTGGCCCCCCGAGGCGGACATTTCGCTGTTACTCAGAGAAGGCGGGAAATGGCTTTTCCGCGCGCCCCTCCTTTCCTCGTAGGGCCTGTTGAGAGCTTTTGGGGAAGTTCCTTTCCGCTCCTCGGTAGTCCCGGTTGTGAAGAGAAATCTCGCCCTAGACCTAAGATTTAATTCGCCTTACGACTCCTCGGAGCTTTAAAGTAATTTAAAAGAAGGGTGCAGCTATTTCCCCCCCTCTGAAACAGAAACGGGGCCCATACCTCGTAGGAGCCCTTTACTTCCAATTACTCTCCTGTGCTACTCTGCTGTTTATCTGTAATGAGATAGTAAAGAGACGTGGCTCTGTGCCCAGCCTCCGTTCCCATGGCCTTCTTGTTTTATTTATTTATTTATTTATACAACTTATAAGCCGTCCATTTTACCTCCTGGTAAGCTACCTCTTCGCTTTTGTCCTTTGATTGTGGGGGGGGGGGGGTGCAGTGGCTGAAACTGGGCCTATTAGGCAAATCTAATTTTTGGCAGAAAGTAGAAGTTGTTCTTTTGCTAGGAAGTAGAAGGCACACAAAAACAGGGCCTGGAATCATTGTCTATGCCAGTGTTTCTGTGTGGGGAATTCTGGGAGATGAAGTCACCAGGTTAAAATTGCCCAGGTTGAAAAACACTAGTCTATGCAACTATCTAGGACAGGGGTCCCCAAACCTGATAACTTTAAGACTTGTGGACTTCAACTCCCAGCTGGCTGGAGAATTCTGGGAGTTGAAGTCCACAAGTCTTAAAGTTGCCAAGTTTGAAGACCTCTGGTCTAGGGAGATTCTCAATCATCCAGGTTCTGGTTGTCCCAAAGGTGCTTTAATGAAGAAGCTTCTCAAATGAGAAGCAAAACGTTTTTAATGGGGAAAAAAACCACCCAAGAAAGTTAGCAATAGCAATAGCAGTTAGACTTATATACCGCTTCATAGGGCTTTCAGCCCTCTCTAAGCGGTTTACAGAGTCAGCATATTGCCCCCAACAACAATCCGGGTCCTCATTTTACCCACCTCGGAAGGATGGAAGGCTGAGTCAACCCTGAGCCGGTGAGATTTGAACAGCCGAACTGCAGAACTAGCAGTCAGCTGAAGTAGCCTGCAGTGCTGCATTTAACCACTGCGCCACCTCGGCTCTCTTTTGGAAAAACTTTCTCCTTTTGGAAAAACTCTTTATGCAACTTAACACTGTGATGGATAAGCAACTCAGGAACTACAACTCCCAGAATTCTTTGACATTGGCCAGGTTGATTGGGCCTATAGGAAGAAATTTCAATTCATTTGATACCAGTTCTGTTTGACGTACAATTGCAGTTAGTCAAAGTACTGATTTCTGAATAATGCAGTGAAATTGCCCCCACCAGTCCAGCAGCCAAAAATACCAATTGTATTTTTGTCAGGTTAAAAGTACACAGCTCTTTCTGTCATGTGCAGCTCTTTTATCAACGTTTTAAATCCAGACTAGCTATGAATTTAGGTTTATCACATTTATGTCCCAAACAGTCAAAAGATTATTGATATTTCAAATATGGCAAGCTTTGCAACCTCTTTTTGTAAATTTCAGGTGGTAGCTGCTTTGAGTTTAGATGATATGATAAACTAGGACTTTGAGTAAAGAGCCCAAGAAAGAGGAAGTAAGTTGCATGCTAGTTGACTAAATTTGTTGATTTAGATTTATTGGGTAACAAGGCAAGAAGTTGAAGGCAGCAGCCAGTCCTTGTGGCTGTGATATTTCTTTAATCATCTGGACAGTGAGATAGTTAAGAATAGTTTGCTGCACTACGTTATGGAGAAAAGTTTGATTCATACATGGCACTAAGCCATGAATTGTTGATTATGCTATACTAAACTGTAATTTCAAACCATATTGCTTGTATCTGCATGATTTTATTTAATAATTTAAAATAAATCTCTGAAATTACACAATTCATTGAAATATATATCCTGTGGTCTGGGTTCATATAATACACTAGATTAAAATGTAGTTGACTCATTTTGCTTGCATATTAGTCTAGTGAATATTCAGTAAATTTTATCTGCATGGTCTCTTTGGCTGATATATTACTGCATGCTGTGGTGAAGCATTATGTATAATAGAAATGAACAGAAGAAATAGTTTACCCAAATCAGATAATTAATCAGATTAAGGATAAATAGGAGTTACAAGCATGATTTGAAAGACTGATTATCCTGGAGTCTCATGTATTTTTCTCTTGTCGGGAAACCAGGTGCACAGAAATTCTTATTGGACACTGATCAAAAAGGAGTGCACACAATAGTGTTTCTTGGAAAGTCAAGTGGTCCACATCTCACAATATTTTAGTTAGCTAAACCAGATAATTGAAATGAAAAATAGTTTTAGATTATAGTTAAGGCATCTTACATTTTAATAGTTTAAAGGAAGTATTGTCTTCTTAGTTTATTGGGGGGGGCATAGTTCCAGATGTCATCAGAATTTAGACTAATGGCTAGCTTATGTTAAGCACTCGTTAATCTTACTGGAAAACAGTAGAAAGTAGAGATAAAAAAGGAAAATAGGAAGGCTTTTGTAAGACAATCTTGTCTGTGTTTTGCTTTTTATTTTCTCCTCAAGGACATATGAAACTAGAGGCATCAAAAAAAGGGAAAATATCAGTTTGCTTACAACCCCCCCCCCCCCAGCCAGGCTCCCCATGCACTTGGGGTTTTTTTTAGAGAAAAGGGGGAACAGCAGAGTGTTTAAATTACTTTTTTAAACAAACAAATGATGCAGGGCAATGATGTTACATGAGGGGGGGAGCATGATAAATATACAGTCTCTTTGCAGAGCCTTTAAGGAGAATTAACATTATTTTTAAAATGAGTTAAATTTATTAGTGGCTTAATGCAACAGCTTTTTTAGATTCCTACTGAAAATTGGTGGGAATCTTACACTTTCAATTTTTGTTGAAATATCAGTTTTGCTGAATTTTTGAAGTGAAGCCTTAGAGGCCTTGCAGGGACCAAGAGTAGAAAGTTGTTTAATGTACTATATATACAGGTTGTCTTAGCTTACTAATAGTATTTGGGACTGGGAACTCTGTCGCTAAGTGACACTGTTATAAGACATGGTGTCACGTGACCATGTGAATATACATGGCAATTCTGGCAGTTCCAGTTTCCATCATTAGGTGAATCCTGCAGAAATGCATCATTCTGTGGTTATGTGATCATAATGTGCGATCTCCTGCAAAGTTCCTTGACTTTGCTTGTTGAAAACCAGCAGTGAAGATCACAAATGTCATGGGACAGTACAACATTATGATTGTACTCCGGTTGCTAAATGGGGATGCAGTGATGGCTGCATCTATAAGGACCCATTGTATAACCCCTTGTTCAGCACCACTGTAACTGAACAGTCACTGAATGAGTGGACATTAAGTAAGGATTACTTGTAATGTATAGATGACTTATTTTGTTCCCAGTGGCAAAGGAGAACATGCAGAAAGTTGGAAAATACATTTTAATAAAAAATATTAACTCTTCATATAGTTTACCTGATTTTTTCAGTCTTCATGCAGAATGAGACAAGTGTTTCATTAGAGAGAGGTTGTACTTAAAATATCAGAATTTATGTCATGAACATTTGGTTTATCATAGAATTATAGAAATTAATACACAAAAGCTAACAAGAAAAAACATTTAATATGAGAGCTGTATTGTTCATTTATAATGACAGAAGAAAAAAACCCTAAGATATTACAAGAAACATACTATTACTCCCCTAACACAGGCAGATTCAACAGTTACAGTAATGAATACCAACTTCCTCCCAATATTTACTTCAGAAGAACAGCAGATTAAAGAAACATTGTAGAACAGCTCAATGGTAGAGGATATGTGTGATGCAGAAGATTCCAGATGTAATCCTTGATAATGCAGAGAATATAGGCATCTGCCTATTGATACATGAGTAAACATAATGTTGAAAAGACAGATTTTGCAAACCTTTAGAAGGAAGCAGAGCAATTTGGATAAGCTTATTTGAAACTATATTCCAAACTGAAATCTTGTGGATGTTCAAGCAAATAACCCAAAGTGTTGGACAAGGCTGAAATGGAAAACTTATAATAAAAATGCCAGCAAAAAGGTTGGGGACTGCTTCTCTATGAAACAAAGGAGAGATTAAGGTTTGCTGAAATCCAGAAGCCTGTGAGCAAAATTAGGTAGACCAGACGAAGAAATCAACTCCATAGGCTAAATTACTTTTATTGAAATTGGCTACAATAATAGAATCTTGCAAGTCTTGATTGTACCTGTAGCTCATCCCCTTTTTATACATTAACCAATGAGGGAAATATCTGAATCAATTCTGAATGTTATTGGTTTGTTGTGAACTTAAAATATGTTTCATCCCTCATTGCACTAGCAACAATCTTGCATATCTCTGTCAAGGTCATCTCCCTTACTTTCTATAAAGCCAGGAAATAGAATCCAGTTAGATTTCCCATCAATGGAAGATGACTTGCCTACAAACTCTGCAGTTTCAGTTTTGCAAATGGAAACATTGCCTTTGCAGTTATTCTAAATGCATAACTCATTTGCCAAACACAGATGATAGTGGGAGATCAGGAAGGTGGGGAGATTTTTTGGAGCAAAGACCCAACATTGAGGTGCCCTCTCTTCCATTATTTTTTTTTTTTCTACAGAAACATTCCATTCTTAACAAAGCTACTTATATTCATTGACAGGCTTTGTTCTGGATTGCCATGTACCTCAAAGGATTGCATATGCTAGTTGCTATGGTAGCCCAGTCTAACTGTTCTCAACAATCCTTGGGTGGCTAATAGGATGAATGCGTGTGTATCTAAAAAGAAACTCATTTGCAAAAAGCAGCCACACAATAACTTTCTTCCACCAACATAGCTTAAGCTTCTCTGAAAGAACATTCATTTAACAGATGTGTAGGAGACATATCTGAATAAATGTTGCAAACTACCTAAATTATAGTAGAATCTTTTCTCTTCCCATTGCAGCTTGCTTTCCCAATTCTGTCCCGTTCTTTTTTACTTGTTATATACCTGCCTATATGCCAGGTAAGGCAGATATATATATTTGAAACATGTTGCCCTCCTGATGTTTTTGTAATTGTAGTGTTGAGTCAGAGAAGAAAAATAGTGAATGAGAAAAGTTCAATTGTTCCATTGAGAGAGAAAGGGGCGGGGCTGGGGGAGGTTCGTGCATAAGGCTTTGGCACTGTTGTGTTTGTTTCCTGCTTTGGAAGGGATCGGAGCTGGAATTCCAAAAAGAAGGTAAGGCCTGGGCTGAAGAACAAGCAGAATATATTTTCGTTTTAATCCCTGATATATTCTATCACTAATCATCTCCCTTGGCAGGAAGAAGCTTGGAGGGACAGGCCCAAAGGTGGTGCCAGAGGACCATTGTTTAGCATCTGTTCAACTATATGGAATATTTTGCTTTTGTTTTCACTTCCCTTTTTTGGACTTTCGCTGTATTCAAAGTTTTTAGTCTGCTCGCTTGAAATACGTACTTAGAAAATCTTTTTGTTGGCATGTTTTCTAATCTGAATGTTTTAAGACTGTTGGAGATAAGAGATTGTTTTGTAAATTTACTGTTCTATAATCACTTCCAATATTCACTTCAAAGGAACTGCAGGATATAATAAGTTTAAAGAAATCTTATTATAGAACAGCTCAGTGATAGAGGATATAATTCGCATGCAAGAGATTCCAGATTTGATACTTGGTACCTCTAGATTTTCAGCCATCTTATGACTGGAAAAGATTTGTCATGCTTGAAATGCTAAAGATGCTTTCTCTATTCTGGTACTCTTTCAATGTATTGCTTCTAAATATTCAGAGAGATCTATGGTTTTCAATGTTCATATTTAGATTCATATATTGTTCCAAGTTACAAATGATAAAACCTCATTGCAAGTTAACATTTATTATTTATTTGTTATATTTGTTTGCCAATAGGGCTATTCTAGGTGGCTTACAATAACATAATGGATGAGCCATCTAATTGAGCACCCTCCTCTCTCTTTTTTCATTATTAAATTTGGTATGAAGTGAGGTAGTCATGCAAACTGGAGATTGTGGTAAAATAGCATTTAACTCATCAGATTTAAACAGAAGCAGATAGGACATTATTATAGTATTGGTATCAAATGAAGACAAGATGAACTAGACATGCAAAACAATATTTGAATTTGGACCTAGAGGCATTGCATAAGAATGTTGTAGATGAGATGAGAAAAAAGGAAAAGAAAGTGTATTAAACTCAACTCTGAGAATAATGTTTGAATTCAAAAATTGAATGGTATTTAAATACTTGCACTTTATTTTAAATTGTTTTTGTTACCAAATTTTATTATATACATGTATGTGTTTGTAGGAGTGTATGATGTATATACTCACACACACAGATACACATGCACGGAGAGAGAGAGAGCGGGGGGAATTAGAAATTATGATTAGTAGTTTTTCTTAATGCATCTGTACATTAGTAAAGCTTGTTCTTTAGAATTAATTGATAAATTAAAGTATCTGACTAATGCAGAATGATAGATTTTCCCAGTATTCCTAAATTATAGGAAGATATTTTTTTAATTCACCTGCGAATAAAACCTTAAAGTGAAAAAGATATTGCTAATTCATTTTCATATAGTCTCAAATAAAACCAGTACATCATACATTGTTCTCTGCTTGATATACATGCATATATACATATAAAGCCATCTATCTAATTTTATAGTTATATAACTGTAAAAAGCAGTGGCTTTTATTGTTTTGCACATTACATAATAAACATTGAAACAACAAAAGGTGGCTGAACATACAGTATATCAAATGTTTAGATATATTAAGGAGAGATGAATAGCAAAGCTATTAATTGAACAGTATTTTGCCCAACTATATCTATAACAATAAGCATCTGGATAAAGGATATGTATCCTATAATTCGACCAGCAAAATCAATCTAAAAGTAATTCAGTTTGAAATAAGATATAATTTTATCCATTAGTTCTACAAAGACCATGATAGGATTATTGACAGTGTCTTCTCCCCATATTAGTGATGTGCAGAAGGTGGTCAGGGATCTTGTGATAGTCTCAGGATAACCTATAACAACTATATGCTGACACACAGAACACAAGGGTAATATGTGTATTACTGTGGTGCATCAACCTTGAAATTGATGTATTCTGAGACACCATACAAACCAAACAGTGTTTTAGACCAAAAATAATTATGCAGAGAGACAATTTTTAATTTTTGTAATATACTGTATGTGGGCTTAGGTTTCTCTAGTCAAGCACATGGATAAAGAACTTTGTTTCTGGATATTTGAGGCTGTAGATTTTTTTACTTTTATTTGCCAGTGACTGTATGTGCAGGGTAGAATTGTACATATCTGAAAAACACCATTTGCCTATTTGTAGTATACAGAACTTAAGCAGTCAGGAAAAGCAAAAAGGGGAGATATAAGCTTGATGTAATTGTTATTTATGGTCAACATTGCAATGAGGATAGATAGATCCTTCACCTTGTTCTTGTTTGATGGACCATTAGGTTTCCTCTTTAGAATCAGGCATGGGAAGAATGATGAATGAATAGTTCTCATCAACCTCAGTAGATGATACTCAATCTTGGATGCTCTGAGTTGAATGAGTGAGTGACTGCGAGGTAATACTGCCCCTCAGAAAGTGGTCCGGTTTCCACCCTGATCATTTCCTCCATTACTAATTTTGATATCTGCTTTTTGCATATTTTTCATCTGTGGTAAAGGGAGGGGGACGTGGTGGTCAAGCAGTTGAGACATTGGATTTGTCAACTGCTCACATAGATACCGAACCGGCAGCAAAGGTAAGTGGATTTCACCCCTGCCTCCAAGTAGCAGGTACTGAGAAATAAACCTGGCAAGACGATGTCTACTGGATGAGTCAGAAGTCGACAGTTGTGATAAAAATGGATGACTTGTTCTTGGTACTTGGGAGAAGATTTGAGAAAAAACAATCCACTCAGCACTTAATATGGGGTATACAGGCTTACTTTGGGGTACATAACTGTACTGTGATGAGAATGAGCCCAAAGAGTAATATGTGTGAGAATATATTGGCCTGATGATTCTTTTCCCAATATTAACAACAGCAAGATTTTATAAACCTTTAAGAAGGGCATTAAGTTTTTGAAAATGATTAAAGGGGTCTCTGATTCTACCTCTATTCTTAAGTGCTCCACAGGAGTATCCTGTGGAAGAACAAAGAATTTTCCTAAGAAAATTATTTTGAGCTATTTCTAAGTGAGTAACCCTTTGTTATTTCATACTCAACCCCTTGCTCCATACAGAAGTTGTGTGTTACTCTGAATAAAAGTTAGAGGCTATTAACTCATACCTTTCAGAAAAAGGAAGGAAGGAAGGAAGGAAGGAAAGAGAGAGAGAGAAAGAAAGAAAGAAAGAAAGAGAAAAAAGCAAATGACCCCCTTGCTCTAAGACAAGCAATGAAGATGTGCTTTCCAAGTTGAAGACTCCTGGAATGAAACAGCAGATATTCAGAAGTCCCTATCCTCTGTTTTGCATTTCACGGTGATTAGATATCATTTTGATCTCCGCACAATATAAGAATATCATATCATTGGGAAATATGTGTGAACCAAGTTGACATATGGAGGAGCAGTTTAATCAACAGTGAATTGCAGTCCCCGAAGTCAAAAAAACCTCTGTGGTTCACCCGTTTGATATATCTGTAAAGGCAGTTGATTCAGATGGAAATTGTTATGGTATCAAGCATTTAAAAATGTTTTTGCTTTATAATATATTTACAAAAGCAAAATAAAAAAATAGTTGTTTACATTCCGCATTTCTTAGTGAAAATATATTGTGTATACTAAATCTGGGTCATCTTAATTAGTTTCCTTTGTTATTTCAGCTCTAGTTGCTATTACAAACAAATTAATCAAATTTCTTTGGTGAAGTGAATATTGATAGAAATCCATTGTGATAGTTCCCTTCAGCAGCAGACGAGATTTCTAGTTAGAAAAGCCAGCGGTTCTTCTCTTTCTGTCTTGGATAACTTATTGGGAAAATGAATATTTGCTTGAAAAATATATTTTACATGGTCCTGTGTTTCATATTGAACCAATTAGGTTTAGTAGTTAAGGCAGTGGGCTGAAAACTGGGAGACTGTGAATCCTAGTCATTTTAGACACAAAGCCAGCTGGGTGACTTTGTGCCAGCCATTCACTCTTGGGCATAAAAATTAGGCAATGGCAAACCACTTCTGAAAAACTTTTCTAAAACAACTCCAGGCAGCCATGGACTTGATGGCACATACGCCCTACATGTTTCACACTAGTAACTTGTTATTTATACTAGTTAAATTACCATATTACAACATTTTTGCACTTAACACGGTTACAGTTTTATTTTCTACTTCAAGGTAAATTATCATTTAGCAAAGATGACTGAATTTGGAATTTGCTATAGTGTATATTTCTAAAAGAACCTGTTGCATTTTTAGAGTATGTATATTATACAGTGAATATTTGAAGTTGATATGATATCCATTTTTTCAAGGGTAGAAATACCTTACATTCCAAGTTGATGGTTTGACATTTCAGCTTCCATTCTTATAAACCTTTGGTAGTTTTTAGCTGTGCTATATACAGCATATGTGTGGGAGCCTAAAAGTTTCAGATTCCTGAGGGAAACAAAAGTTGCTGTGCTGTAGTTTCACGTTAGCCTTTGTTCTTCATGTATGATTTAGGATTTAGATCTATAAATATTTTATATAAATAGAATAAAACTGGTGTAATTTAAAATGTTCAGTTGAAAATACTTGTTTTTGTGGTTTGATTACTTTTTAAAAAATTGAGAAAGTCAAAAAATATCAATCAAAAGTCATTATGTATGTTATTGATTTAAAAAAAAGGCCTTAGATTGTGTTAACCAAGTCAAAGTGTGCAGTGTGCTCAGAAAAATGGGAATCCTGAAATTGGATCATGTGATGGGACACTGCAGTGGCTGGAACTTAAAGGATGGATCATAACTATCATTCATTCAATGCCACTATAACTTGGAACAATCTCTCAACCAGGGGTGAAATGCTACTGGTTCACCCAAACCAGTAATAAAAATATGCTACTGGTTTGGGCAAACTGGTATTTCCGACGATCAGCTGTGACGCATGATTTATATTACCGTATTTTTCAGCGTATAAGAAGCACTTTTTCCCTCAAAAAAGAGGCTAAAAATCTGGCTGCGTCTTATATACTAAATACAGCATTTTTTGCCTCCCGAAAGCCCGCCCCCTTTACCAAAATGGCCATGCATAGCCTTTAGGAGGCTTTCAGAGTGATCCTGGGGGCTGGGGATGGCAGAAACAAGTGAAAAACAGGCCTTTTTTTGCTCAATTTTGCCCTCCCACCCCCCAGGAGCATTCTATGAGCCTCCTAAAGGCTATGCATGCCTTTTTTTGACAATAAAATGGGCCTGTTTTCACAAAAAATGATCGCTGATACTTACCTGAATGTCGATTCTAATGATGAGAGCAGGAGGTGCTACTTTCAGGCTATCGTCAATTCTGATTGGTCCATAGACTGAGAGAAATTGTTGCAGCCACACTTCTCCTTCTGCAAAATTCCTCTCAGTCTATGGTCCAAATAGACTGACTTTTTCTTAGCTCGTGTGAGACTACCTTTCCAAGAGTGTTAGAATTAATAATTTGACTAATTGGCTTCTTACTACATTACTTTAAATTCATCTTCAAAATTTGCCATTGCTTGTTGCTGCATACGAAGGGGGCAGTGGGCATCGTAGCCACCTCGCTGAGGCGTCGGATCGCCGGCAGGCTCGGATCTGGCAGACCTGCTCTTCATGCTTAGGAGAGTGAGGTAAGCGGAGACTGGCTTCTATTTAACTGAACGGCTCGCGCGGCTGTGGTCCCGTATAGCGGGAAAACCGCTCTTTTAAAGTCACAGATTGACGGCCGCTTTTTTCTCTCCTTCCCTTGCAGCAAGCCATTTAGCCACTTCTCCACCTTGTCACAGCGCTCTGTGAGCCATTTGAGGAGCCGTTTCTGGCTTTTCAACCTGCCATTGGCCAACAATTGCTAGCTGCCTTGCTAGCTGCTTTGGAGAGCCGCACGGTTTCCCGCCTTGCTAATTTAGCGTGGAGAACTGTTTTTTTGACTGACGGGTGGCCATTTTGAGATGGATTTAGGTCTGGTGGCCATTTTATTGCACCACGAGGCTCGGTTTCAGTCAGAATTTAATTGACTTTCGCATCTGATTGCATTATTTCTGGCAGCCCTAACTATTAAGTGACAAGGGATAATAGTTAGAAGAGAAAGGAGAGTCCCACAGAGCAGTTCTGCACCGCGAGGATGCCTAATCAACGTCACTGTAATGGCGGCCAGAGCTGAGGGACACCAAGTGGCCTAGGAGACTGAACAACCATCTCCCAGATCTACACATAAGACCAAGACAACAAAATTCACAGCTGACCAAAGTCCTTCTAGGGCTATGCTGAGAGATGAACTAAGAAGACAGCAGGCCCTGGAGAAACATGTAGCCAGAGCTGAACTCCTGCTCCAGATTCAGGAGCAATGCAATTCCAGGTCTCACTCCAGGGTTTCCAGCCCAGGGTCTTCACAGGCTTCCTCTCCTGTTAGGGTGTGTGGAAGTTGTAGGATGGATGTCTCCCCTTCCCCTTCGGTCTCCCCAACAGCTATAAGGGGGGTGATGGGGGACCCTCTAGAAGTTTCCTCACACAACGTCCTAGTTCCGCATCCTACATTGGCACCCCAATCCGAACTTCTGATAGGGGAGGGTCTGGAGGAGGATTATGAGGAGCTACAGGGTTTACCACCCAATATTCAAAGGTTGATTGCTTCGGCAATCTCCCATGGCATATCTGGCATGAAACATCAGTCCAAACAACAGCAGGCATCAATCAGGCCTCAAGCCTCTTCTCAAGCCTGATCACATTTTAAGCCTCAGCCTCAGGTTTCTTCAGCAGAGGTTCTTCCATTGAAAGAGGGTGAAAGGTCCAGGTCTCTCTCCTTAGCCAGTGAAGGCTCAATCACAGGAGAAGAACCCACACGGGGTTTAGTAATGTCAGATGATGAGGATTCGGGGAATCCAGCTACCCCGGCCTTTGCTGGTCTGTTCCAACCTTCCCTGTTCAAGCAGTTGTTGACCAAGGCAAAATCTACTACAAAGTTAGGTGGCAACGCGGAAGCTTCCGCCTCGTCCACTAAGAAAGATTTGACCCAGTTCTCTAAAACCGCCTTAGATAAGGAGGAAGTTCCAGCTCTCCCCCTTTTCCTTGAGGTAGTTAAGAGTCAGTGGTCCAAGGTACCTTCCCAAATCCTGGGGCAAATGACAGACGTTTTTACAACCTGGATCAAACCTTTTCCCAGGCACTGCAGGTACCTACCGTTGACACTCCTGTCACAGTCTTGTCATCTTCGGCCGCGGTGGTGGCAGGAGACATGGCAGACAAGCTGAAACCTGAGGACAAGAAAGCAGAACTCATTTTGAGAAAAGGGTTTCAGGTTTCAGCTTGGTCCATTAAGGTGGCTGCCGCTGCCTCTTTCTTTAATAGGACAACGTTATTATGGCTTCAGTAGTTGCAGGAGCGTACTCCCCCTGAGGACACCCGCACTTTGAAGGACCTCAGTAAGATCATTGTGGCAACCCAATATTCTGCAGATGCTCACTTGACTCTGTTAAATTTGCTTCTCGTGCACTATCTGCCTCTGTAGCATCCAGACACTTCCTGTGGCTGAAGAACTGGCAGGTTGATAACAAATCGAAGTTTCACGTTACATCTGCACCGTATGTGGGCGGAAAACTTTTTGGCGAGTCCTTGGATCCGATTTTGGTCAAGAACAAGGACAAGAAAAAAGTATTTCCATCTACGACCAAACTCCAGGAGAACCGTCTTGCTCCCTAACCGGAAACGTCCTTTCTTCCGTCCCAATGAATCCGAATTCCAACAGAGCAGGTATTATGGATCCAGGGGGGAACAGGTTCCACTCTAGGAATTACTTACAGGATAGGAACAGAGGCCAGGGTCAGTTTAGGTGGCCTTTTCGTGGGGGAGGTAGTTGTGCTTTCCGCAGAGGGAAGTGCGTCTAATCCCGCACTTCCTATAGGCGGCCACCTATTTCATTTTGCACCACAATGGGAATGCATAACGACAGATGTGTGGGTCCTTGCCACTGTGCAGCAGGGTCTCAGACTGGAGTTTCTCCCCCCCCCCCGAATCTCTTGAGATCCTTCCCCTCCTCCCGAAATCCGGTAAAACATGATCTGGTAAGGCTCGCAATTGATCACTTACTAGAAATTCAAGCAATAGAGCCATTTCCCTTACAGGAGCAAGGACAGGGTTTTTATTCAAACTGTTCATAGTCCTTAAGAGTTCGGGGGAGTGGAACAATCTTAGATCTGAAGCGTCTGAATAGGTATATTGTCTACTGTCTCTTTAAAATGGCCTCTCTACATTCCATATTGCAGGGTGATTTCATGGCATCTATAGACCTCACAGGCATATTTACATATCCCTATCTTACTGGGCCACCGTAGATATCTCCAGTTCGCACGGGAGGGATTCCATTACCAACTTACCATTTGGTCTGGTCTCTGCACCTAGATCATTTACCAAGGTCTTGACTGTGATTGCAGCCTATCTCCGGTCCATCCCAATTTGTTTACAATTTTACCTGGATGATGTCCTAGTTCAGGCCCATTCTTACGAACAAGCTGTCAGAGACCTCCAATCCACCATACACACCCTCCAGCTGGTGGGGTTTTTGGTCAACTTCGTTAAGAGTCACCTCACCTTACACTTAGAGCAGTAATTGACTCCAGGGAAGGAGTGGTTTTTCTGTCGCAAGAATGTAGATCTAAATTACAACAGTTAATACGGAAGATACGTGATAGGTGGGTGGTGCCTGTCTTAGATCTTTCCTGTCTTTTAGGTACTATGATATCTTGCATAGGAATAATCCCCTGGGCACATTTTCATGCCAGAACTTTACAATGGGCCTTAGTCCCGTATCAAAGAGAGATGATGAGCAACACACCTTTGGCCATTCCAGTGTCTCTGCAGGTCCTCCTGTCACTCCAGTGGTGGCTATCTGCAGCACTCAACCAGGGGTCACAGTTCAGAGAGCTGACAAGGTTAACCGTGGCTACAGATGCAAGTCTTTATGGCTGGGGCATTGATGGGGTCAAAGATGACGCAGGGACGATGGTCAACCACAAATCTGCATCACAACATAAACTATTTGGAGCTCGAGGCGGCACGACTAGCCTTATGTCACTTCCAAAGAGACTTGCAGCATAAGCACGTGTTACTTCTTACCGACAACATAGCCACAAAGGCTCATGTGAACAAACAGGGCGGGACTCATTCCAAAGCTCTGTGGACAGAGGCACGCATGCTGATTTCTTGGGTGGAGACACATGTGATCTCGATCACTGCGGACCATATTTCTGGGACTGCCAATCACCAGGCGGATTGGCTCAGCCAGGCCACAGTGGACCATGAGGAGTGGCAGCTCCATCCAGGCATTTTCCAACTCATCTGTTGCAGGTTCGGGACACCTATACTCGATCTGTTTGTGAGCCCGGCAAATGCACAATTGCTGAGATTTGGGACCAGATTTCAGATGCGAGGTGCTGAGGACACAGACGTTCTGAGATACCCGTGGCCACGGAGCCTTCTATATGCTTTCCCACCACTTCCTCTCCTTCCGGGGACCATCAGGCAGGTGGTATCAGAGAGGGTGGAGATAATCTTGTTAGCACCAGATTCGCACAGGAGACAGTGGCATGCGGATCTCATCCAACTGTCAGTGTCTCCTCCTTGGAGGATTCCCAGGGAGGAGATTCTATAAGCCTCCTAAAGGCTATGCGTGCCTTTTTATTTGGGACAAAAAACGGGCCTGTTTTCACAAAAAAATGGCGTTTTTGGGAGGTCTGCAGAGTACAAAAACTTTTTTTTTAATTTGCCTCTTCAAAATCTTGGTCCGTCTTATACTCCAGTGCGTCTTATACTCCAAAAAATATGGTAATATAAATCATGTGGCACAGCGGATTACCCACTCCATTTGCTGTTCTACTTACCTTTCAGTTGCGCTCGGTAGCAGGCTCCGCCCATCCACCTGGACGTAATGACGTTCATTTTTGATGCTCTGCCCATGCACTCACATTTGCAAACCGGTAGCAAAGGTAAGTAGATTTCACCCCTGCCCTGAACGAATGGTAATTAATCAAAGGGTATCTTTATAAACCCATTGGAAAATACCCTGATTTGAGAAAGAGTGAAGGCAAAAGGAGAAGAAGATGGCAGAGGATGAGATGATTAGCTAGTGTCATTGACATAATGAACATGAATTTGGGCAGACTCCAGGAGATTGAGGGCCTGATGTGCTAAGATCCATGGGGTCACAAAGAGTTGGACATGATTTACTGACTGAACAACAGCAACCTGTATAAACCTTATAATTAGGTTTAGTCCAGCACATTGCATAAAATATGGTTGGTTAATATATGTTGTCTAATCAGAATCTCCTGTCCTATATAGTACTTAACTGTATTGCCCAAACCTTTGCCAATATGGTGGTAACCTTTTGTCTTGTTTCTCCTAGACAAGAATTATTGCATTCCTTGAATCTGGCTGCTTTTAGCTTCATTAAAACATTTTAAAGTAAATTGAATCACTGTATAATCATTGTCTGAATAAAATATATTTTTCAGTTTTCCAGACCAAAATAATTCATGAGAAAAATATGTGTATTCTAAAAAGACAGATAAAATGGCTACAGGCTTATGTACAATTAACTATGACTAGAAGCTTTTGCTCCTAGTGACTGTGTAAGACTTCAAACGGGACTGTATGGTTCAAAATTGAGTTGACTCCCAAGAGTTATAACCCTTTCTAAACCACATGCTCTTAGTCTTGAGCCGAGGTGGCGCAGTGGTTAGAGTGCAGTACTGCAGACCACTTCATCTGACTGCTATCTGCAGTCGGGCGGTTCAAATCTCACCGGCTCAAGGTTGACTCAGCCTTCCATCCTTCCGAGGTGGGTGAAATGAGGACCCGGATTGTTGGGAGCAATATGCTGACTCTGTAAACCGCTTAGAGAGGGCTGAAAGCCCTGTGAAGCGGTATATAAGTCTAACTGCTATTGCTATTGCTATCTTTTGCTTTGCATGAACCAGAGGCTATGATAGCTGATATTTATGGGGACTGTAATCATCATAGATCAGAATGCATCTGTGGAAAAATCTATTGAAACGTTTAAATTAATCTATAATGTGATATAAACATATGCATACAGATCCGATGATTTGGGGGTAGATAAGAAAATGAATGGGTGCCTGATTGCCATTGGAAAAGAAGAAATTAAGTATTGTCAATTGAACTCCTACTATAAAATCCATATAGTATACATGTTTGTGTCAATTTTCAAATCTGGTTATCAATTAAATCTGGAAGGACTGTTATAATATTTTTATCATTTCAATGCTTTATTCTCAGCGATCTATACTTAAGTGGAAACAGCTTTGCAATTCAAAACATATTATGAGCATTGTTCCTATATTTTAGCAAGGTATCCTTCCTAAGATGGGTAGCATAGTTCTTCTATTTGAAATTGTCTCCAAAATTATTCAGTTAGCTGGTAATGTTTCCCAAACCATTACCTTCCTGATATTTTGGATTCCATTGATAAAAGTTTCTTGCTACTGGCCTTCTGGCTGCAGCTGATGGAAAGTGAAGCACAAAACATACTGTATTTAGTTTTCAAATATGTATCCACATGCTCCTGGCAAAGCCAGCCCTTGCATTTTATATTATTGCATAATAATAAAATGATATAAAACAAATAGACCCATCGTAGATAAATAATATGCAAAAACCCTAATCAGTCAATAAATAAGAATAAAAGTAATAATATAACAATTAAAATAGCTATTAATAAAAGGATAAAAGTAGTTTGGGGAACACTATAAAATATTTCGGATTACATTTTGAAGGTACTGCAAGGGGAAAAGAAACTTTTTGTGGATGCCTTTCTTTTAGAAGATGGATTCTGCTTTCTGAAAGAAAGGCAAGATCCCATAGATTTCAGTCTCTACAAGTAGCATCTCTTCTACTTTGTGTCCCTTACTATTTTATTCCTCCTCCATATTGATTTTTAGGGCAATAAAAATTATAGTTACATTTTATTCTCTGTACCTCTGTTCAAAAGCAGGAGGGAAAATAAAAGGGAGGAGGGACAAAAGACTTTTATGGAACCCTTCCAGGATGTGGGGGGATCAGCAGGTGCCCAGTGGTGGCATTTGCATACAACTTTCTCCAGCTCTTCAAACCAAACATCTCTTTTTCAAGGCCGAAAGGTGGCTTCAAGGAATTGGGCAAAATTATGTGAGCATAGAGCTCCTAATCCCATACTCAGAGTACCTATTAATTCAAAATGCTGTATGCTAAATGCTATGCTCTGTCTAGAGGCTGGATAAGTTTTATAGTCTTCCAAATGTCTTATGTGTGGACCATACACAGGATCTGATACCAGAGGCAAAGTATTAATTGACCTCTACTGGCATCAAATACTTCTACATTGTAGAATGCCCTCCCCGTAAACATTTTCTGTGCCTGCTGAACTCTTCACTTCAAAAAGTTGGCCGATTCTAATAATGCTGCTATTATTGTTTTAATATTTGGGGAAATGGATTATTATGTTAGTCATTGGTGTTTGATATTTAATCTTACCTTGAATTTTTTTATAATAAATAAATGCTATTGCTATTGCTAATACTAGCATTTTGGCCTGATAGTCAAGCATTTCAAGATTTTAGAGTAATTTGTTATGGATACTTTGCCTTCCATTTTTTTCTGTTGATATATCTCTGACACCAGTTGTAACAAAAGCAACTTAAACTGAAACCTCTATGAGCTTGCTGGATGTAATAATTGAATGGATATCTGAACTAATGTACCACTATTTGAGCCAATTTTAGAATAAAATCATGTGGTACTTAGACTTGGACTTGTATGCAAGTGGCCTTTTCCAAATACGATTTAACAGTTTTATTCCCCACTCTGTTTAAGCACAGTTCATAAAAATGCTACTCACTTTTGTAGAAAAATGTTTTTTTTCTAGTATTCTTATATACACATCTTAATTTTCACATGTTTTAGATGAAAGGTGTAACAAGCTACATCAAATCTGATTAGAGAGACCATCATAACTTTATTCACACATTACATTAAGCCATAATAAGATTTGTCTGTTTGGCTTAGTATAATTTTTGAAACCAGCTACATAATGTATGACCAACAAGCTGTGGTTTGTGAATAGCATGATATGTAAAGCCACGCAACCCATTAATAGAATGGTCTGGCTAGGCTAGGCTATAACTAAGTTAGGCTATGGCTGCCAAACCATTGTAGTCTTCCTTTAAATCAGTCTCAGGCTCTGTTTATGTCACTTTGGTATAATTTTAAGTGCTTAGCCCTTGGAATTAAAGGGAGACTTTAATTAAATATGGATTCCCCCATTGCAATCTTTTATAAATGACAATGTTTCTCCATCTTGGCAACCTTAAGATGCTGGCTGGGGTATTCCTGGAGTCGACACATATTAAAGTTGCCAAAGTTGAGAAACACTGATCTATGATAATTTAACAGATGTATAAAATTTCTTTTCCTTCACATTTCCAAAGAGCTTCATAATATAAGAATCGTTTCTGTTGTTCAACCTCTTGAGTCTGAAGCAATCCAGCTTTAGTATTGCAGTAGTCCTTGAAGTTCAGTTTCTTTTTCTGCACATTTGTTACATTCAGAGGGGTTGTTTTTTGTCAAAATGGAAATTGAGCAGGGAGGGGGCATTACTTGTAGTTGGGTTCCCTTACCACAAGTTCCGTTCTCATGGGTACTCCTTATTTTGTGGTTCATAAAAAAAAGGAAACAACAGCACTGTTGAAATTATTCAGAAGATTCTGTGGACATTTGATGTAGCAACCATTGGTAAGTACAGGGAAAGGACATTTGCATCATAACCATTTTGAAGTTTGATGCAAATACAGAATAAAGTGTTTAAAACATTTATTCCCAAGTTGCAGCCATGGAAGTAATGGAACTATTGCAAAGATTTAGGGAAATCTGCATGCTAAAATTCGAATTTACCTAGCATTACATAGAGAAAAAAACACAGTTTAAGAAGATTTTAAGGCTTGGCCTAATAGCTATAGTGCAGGGTTTTGTTTATGTCTTATGAAACTTCTTCAAATGTACAAAAATTTGAGGTAGTTTCCCATTTTCAACCAGAGTATCAATAGAACCAATAGTAAGGGAAACTGCCAGTTAATTTGAAAAACATTTTTTCTTAAATATAAACTTTATTTGGTTTTTAAGAAATATATACAGTATGTGCTCATTTCCATTATGCAACTTTTATATTCGTGGTCTAGAGGTCCAAGGTGTAGAAAAATTGTCTGATATTAGGAGAAGGATCAACAATAAATTTCAAGGCACCTTTCTACAAATTCCTATGATTATAGGTAAAGGTTCCCCTCACACATATGTGCTAGTTGTTCCCGAATCTAGGGGGCGGTGCTCATCTCTGTTTCAAAGCCAAAGAGCCAGTGTTGTCTGAAGACATCTCCATGTTCATGTGGCTGGCATGACTAAACGCCGAAGGCGCATGGAGTGCTGTTACCTTCCCACCAGAGGTGGTTCCTATTTTTCTACTTGCATTTTTATGTGCTTTCGAATTGCTAGATTAAACTCACACGTTGAGCAGAAAGACACTTTGCCTCCATAGGGGCAGATCACAACTCGGGGTAGTCAATCACCAGGACGATTGGCTGAGCCGAGCCACCGTGGACCACGGAGAATGGCAGTTGCACCCAGACTTGTTCCAGCAGATTGCCGGCATTTCAGCACCCCAGTAGTGGACCTTCCTTGTTTTTTCTCCTGCTTCCCTAGCCGAGGTGCAGAGGGGAAAGACGTTCTTCGCAGCAACTGGCTGAGCAGTCTTCTTTATGCCTTCCTTCCCCTTTCCCTCATCCTGGGAACCCTGAGGAAAGTAGAATAGAGAGGGCAGAGATCATCCTCAGAGGCCCTGGTACGTGGATCTAATCCTGCTGTCCGTCTCCCCCTCCCCTGTGGATTCCACAGGAGGAAATTCATCTGTGCCAGGGAGTCTTGATCCACCCGGACCCCTAGTGGCTCCACTTGGCTGCCTGGCACTTGAACGGGGCCTCTGAGGAACGCCAACTATTCCTCGCATGTCATTTCAACCATAGAGGTGGCTCGTCGCCTATTGATGATGTGAATTTATAACTCCACGGGATCGATGTTTGCCAGATGGTGACAATCGGCCAACATAGAGGCCATTATGGCTTCCCCACCACAGATCCTGGACTTCCTGCAGGACAGTCTGGACAAAGGTCTCTCCCATAATACAGTCAGCCACCAAATGGCGCTCTTCACCGTTCTGGTGGGTGAAGGGTCCATTACCCCTATCTAGATTACTGGTCATTAGGTTTCTCAAGGGGGCAGCGAACCTGCATCCGCCTGCCATCCACCGTTTCCCTACGTGGAATTTACCCCTGGTTCTCCAGGCTCTGACAGGACCACTCTTTGAGCCTTTGCACACAGTCAGTCTACAATTTCTAATGCTCAAAGTTGTGTTTCTGATAGCATAACATCACCAAGACGCATCTCTGAGCTGGGGGCTCTGTCCTCCAGAGGGGACCTGTGTGTATTTTAGCCAAAGTTGTTCTCAGGTTGGACCCTACCTTTGTCTCAAAGGTAAACACCACATCCACAGGGCATAAGAGGTCATCTTACCATATTTTTGTTCGGTCCCCTCTCGGGACAGAGAATGACTTTGGCACAGACTGGACGTCCGTCATGCGCTGCACATTTACTTGTGGGGCATGGTGGCTGTTTGCAGGTCTGAGGCTCTATTAGTTTCATTTAAACCAGTGACTCTGGGAGCAAGGGTCACCCCCTCAACTATCGGTCGCTGACTGAGGGCTGCAATCATTAAGGCCTATAAGGCTAGGGGTCGATCACCACCTCAGCTCACTCCACATGCAGTGCTGCCACCACGGCAGCTTGAGCAACTAGGGCTCTCTTCAAGGACATCTGCAGAGTGGCCACTTGGGCAACGTCATTGCCTTTAATTTGCCATTACCGTCTGGGTGCTTTCACATCCGCAGAGACGTCCTTTGGCCGCAGAGTACTCCAACAGGTGGTGGCCAGCCCAACCACGCGGGATTTGGAAAGTATCCCCCTTAGGACAGTAGCTTGGGCACGACCCAGTTGTGGCCCCTCCTGAGATGCCCTGGAGAATGAACATTGGTATCTACCTGAATGTTGCTTCTTAGGGCTTCGCAGGAGGGGCTACATCCCACCCTAGATAGAGACTATAACAAGTCGGGGTCTGGGATGGCCTGGGTATGTTTCCCTTCTCATTCCAGGTTGACCTTCTATCATGACTTTGTGACAAACTGAAGCTACAGAGGAAGAGGCGTGGCTTCAAGATTGACACTTGATGTTCAGGTAGGTACCAACATTTGTTCCTCTGAGAGAAGGCCTGATGGGAAATCATTCAGTAAGCCCTGTGCCTATTTTTTGTTATCTTAAAGCTAGAATCAACAAAATCGGGAATGGGTTGAATATATTGCAATTCGGTTCAGACAGGATGGTATATCATCTTCTAAGTGCATAATAAACTTCTGGTTTCCAAGATAGGCCCTGCAATTAGGACCTTAATTTGAATTTTACATTTACATTAATTAATGCCTGTTCTATATGTATTCCATATAAACCAGGTAGATTGGTGATGGTTGTGAGTTGTTGAGAATTATGCAAATTGACAAGCTGCACTAGGAAGGTCCCTCTATTTGAAACATTCTCTAACAATTTCTGTTAGACTTGAAATATATTCTGACCTACTGTGTGGCAACCTTTGTTTTCTTTGAAGACGAGAAAAAGAAAAAACAAGATTTTTTCAAACAAAAGTTAAGGTATAAAAGCTTGCAAACAGAAAAATCTTAGAGCAGGATACAAAAGAGAAATCTACAATCATTCAGGTTAGAGCAGTGGTTCTCAACCTTCCCAATGCCGCAACTCTTTAATACAGTTCCTCATGTTGTGGTGACCCCCAATTGGTGTCTCAGTTCCTAAGACCATTGAAAATATGTGTTTTCCGATGGTCTTAGGCGACCCCTGTGAAAGGGTCGTTCAACCACAAAAGGGGTCCCGACCCACAGGTTGAGAACCACTGGGTTAGAGCCACTAACAAAAATGAACAGCTCAAAGAAATAGACAGATTTAAACAATCTATAGATAATTACAATTGGGAAACTTTTTTTTTTTACAATAACATCATCTTTTCTCTGTGCCTGTTCTTATGTGTTTGTGTGCGCGCGCAAGCGTTGCTATATTGTGCATTAGGTTGCTATTTAAGAGAGGAATAGAGAGACTTCTTAAGGGCTTTTTAAATAAAGAACTTGAGTTAGGGCGTTTGTCTCCAGGGTTGTGCGTGTGTTCATTGTAGGTGACAATTCTTTTCCCAAAAGAAAACAGCCTTTTGATGCTTTTTTTAAGTTGTGAAAAAATAGCAATAAGACCTGTCAAGAGAATAGATATCTGGTGCTTTGAAAGGGATATACATAGAAAACTGGTCCAAATTCAAAAGAGAGCTAGTGTAATAACAAGGAAAGAACTTCCAAGACTTGATTCATTCTTTAACATTTGAGAAACTGTGAAATGTATAAACACTTATGTGCTGTATTTGAAAATGATGCATAATGCATTCTGCAATAGAACAAAGAAATCAAATTAAGAATTAAATAAATCAGAAATAAAAATATTAAAATATTTTCTTTGAATAAAATATATGTCAAAGGAAGATACTAGAAATCATCTAGAATTTTGAATGCCTCTGGACTTTTCTGTGTCATGCTATTACATAATGTGGCTGCTTTGCTTTTGATCTAAATTGTTGCAATAACTTAGCCATGAATAGTTTTAAACTGTATACCCCACTGATTGTTTCATGAGGAAAGGAATACATACCGATAATACATATTTTATACCTCAAACCAGCCCACCAGGACAACAATCTCTACTCTTTTTATTCTACTACATGTCAAACATAGGTGTTTTCTCACGTGACCCGACAAATGCGCGCACGACAAAAGCGCGCCAAACAAAACCGTGGCGAGAAAACAGCGAGGTCGAAATTGCACCGACAACAACGCGCTGACAACAGCGCGCCGACAAAAGCGTGATTAGGGTTAAGGTAAGGGTTAGGTTTGGGGTTAGGGTTAGGGTTGGGGTTAGGGTTATTACCTTGTTTTCACGTTGTTTGTTGATGGCACGCTTTTGTTGGCACTCTGTTGTGGGCGCGATTTCGACCTCGCTGTTTTGTTGGCGCGGTTTTGTCGTGCGCGCATTTGTCGGTGAACCGTTTTCTCACACATGTTAGCATGTGTTTCATTGTTGGTTAACACCTATATTCTAATTGGTTACTATGCACTTCAGGAATGGTCTGTCCCATTCAATTACTGATTGTTGTTCTCCATGGCTATATTTTTACAAGTTCACCAGAGGAATGGTAAAATCTGGGGGCATCATCTTTTCCTCCTCCTCTTCCTTCTTCACTGTTAGAACAGCTAAAGTATAACCTGTGCTTGGTTTTCATTTTTGTGAGTTCACTGATATAGCAATGAGAAGATGGATCAGTCTTAGTAGCCTATATGGTCTTTTTAAAAAACTGGTCAGGAGGGGATATGAAAGATGAAAACCTACCCTTTGTAAACATAGTCTGGAGAGAACATCAAGAAAACACTTTAGCCAAAACACAGGGAGAGGTTGTAATTTGGGAGGCTGTTTCTTTAACCAACTTATTTTCAGGCAGTTTAGAAGTGGAGGAAAAACAGCTGAAGACAGTATTGGAGAAAACTCGGACTAGTTGGCAAAACCAATTAAAGTGCAAGATCACATCTCCATATATCAGATTTTGATTACTATTTGTGGGAAGAAATAAAACAAAATTAATTGCCTTCGTATCCTATTTGTGAGCCTCAACATTTTTTTTTAAAAAGAGGCTCCCAAACAAATACAATTACATATAGTCCTCATTTTACTGTGCTAATCAGCATCATAAACTTTATTGTTAAGCAACCATGTTGTAAGTTGAAAAATCATATGACTGTACCACTTAGTGACAGCAGTACTGATTGCCCTCATTAAACAAGGATCACATAGGTCATTAAGGGAGGACATCATATGGCAATATCTTCTGACTTCCTGCCACCTTCCCCATTGACTTTGCTTGTGGGAAGCCAACAGGGAAGGTTGCAAATCACAATTGTGACTGCTGGATAGCAATAGCAATAGCACTTAGACTTATATACCGCTTTTACAGCCCTCTCTAAGCGGTTTACAGAGTCAGCATATTGCACCCAACAATCTGGGTCCTCATTTTATCGACCTTGAAAGGATGCAAGTCTGAGTCAACCTTGAGCCTGGTAAGATTTGAACTGCCAAATTACAGGCAGTCAGCATAAGTAGCCTCATTACTGCATTCTAACCACTGCGCCACCATGGCTCTTAAGAGCCATAAGTACAAGATCAAGTTTTAACTAACACTTCTTCAGCACTGTCATAAATTTGTAAAGTCATCAAACAACCGGTTATTAAACTGTTATCAAAAATTCACTAGCTTTCTGAAAATTCATATTTAATTTCTTCCATAATAACATGATTATTTTAAGAAAGAACTTGAGAAAATATTCAGATTGCCATGTCAATCATGCTAAATTTATTTGATATTGACTTCCCAACTTATGCACAAACCATAAATTACACACTGTTTATACATGAAGGTTTACATGTAGATTGCAAGTTATGTCTCAGGTTGAAATCTCTTCTATATAACAGTATTAAGTTATGAGACAATTATATATGATTATGTATCTGATATATGTGTAAACATTCAACTTTACAGAATTTGTGGGGTGAAATATTCCTAATTTAAAAGAAACAGCAAATTAACAGAACCAGGCTTTCTCTTTATGACAATATGCTAATTATGTAACAGAGCTCTTTAGAGTCTTTTAGAAGTGGAGTAGCAGTGAAATGGATTCATTCTGCATTCTGAATCCTGGGGTTTATATTCTTAGCCTTGGAGGAAATAAGTCACTTTGAATCTCAAAAGCTACAGAAAAGGGGAAAAGAAAGCAGAAACTACCATATGTATGTAAATGAGACAGCTCTAATAGTGCAGATGAGGAAGTTGTTACAGCCAACAGCAGAGAAGAAGCTCATGCAAGGAAGTAGATCTGTTGTAGTATTGAAAGCAACCCTAACATTCAGTAGCTGTTCAGTTTACTCATGATCATGATGCATTTGGAAGAAGAAGAAGATCCATTTGTGCTTGATGAAGCGGATGATATCATCTGTGAAGGTAAATTACATCCTATAACACTGTTCTTTTAGCTGTTACATGCTGGTCGTAGGTTGATGGCACTTTATTGATTTCTTAAAGGTCCAAATGTTCAGTATAAGAAAGCTAAGGATAAACCTTTCACAAAGAGTTGTGTTGGTTAAATAAAGTGCTAGAAGAATATGCATAACAATAAATTAGATTTATATTAAGTAGAGTCATGAGCTCTAAGAGTATTTTTGTAAAGTGATTTTCACTCAGGTAGGACTCAATAGGGGAATTACTCTATATTAAGTCTACAGTACACAAGATTGCAGCTTAATTTGTAATCCAAATTCAATTATAATTACATTCCACAATAATTATATTAATGTGAACTATCTGTAATTGCAGTCAACAAACTATTCCAGCAACTCTATTTGTAACTCTTGTACTAATACAGTTTTCATTTTCAGCAGTCAGGTAAAAAGAATTACAGTATTTTAGTACAGTAATCATGTCTCTTCAGTTTCAGAATGAAAGACATCGATTTTTAGATACCGTACTTTTCGGTGTATAAGATGCACCTTTTTCCCTCAAAAAAGAGGGTGAAAATCTGGGTGTGTCTTATACACTGAATACAACATTTTTGGCCTCCCGAAACCCTGCCTCCTTTGCAAAAATGGCCATGCATAACTTTAGGAGGCTTCCAGAATGCTCCTGGGGGCTGGGGAGGGAAAAATGAGCGAAAAATGGACTGTTTTTTGCTTGTTTTTGCCCCCCCCCCAGCCCCCAGGAGCACTCTACAGACCTCCTAAGGGCTATGCATGCCCCTTTTTATGCCAAAAACAGGCTGTTTGTGGGAGGTCTGCAGAGTGCAAAAACTTTTTTTAAAAAAATTGCCTCTTCAAAAGCTTGGGGCATCTTATACTCCAGTGTGTCTTATACTCCGAAAAATACGGTAAATTAGAAAAATAAAGACAATGGCTATAGTATTGGTATTTTATCCTGATTTGCTCTCTGAATTGTCATCATTTGAAATTGAAATTTTGAAGTCAGGCATGGTTAATCAGAATGCTGCCTTTAACATCAGTTTCTCATTTATTTTATTGAGCTAGTACCACTCAAATACCTTGTTTATATATTTCCCCTTAGAGAAATAGTGTATGTAGATAACACTTACACAAATAATGCCTGGCTTTGTACATAGTGTTAAACATTTGTGTTGGATAAATTAAATTTAAAATGAGACTTTAATTCAAAATATGACATCCTGGAAACTATTATGAAAAGCAAAATTGTATGAAGCATATGGATGAACACCAAAGCACAAGTGCAGGGATAATGCAGTTGTGGGTTTCCCAGAACTTTCCAAGAGAACATTCATTAAGAAGTGGCAAAGAGTTTTTAGACTGCTACAGTGTTTTGCTCAGGTATGTTAGAAAATCAGAGGCAACATGCACATTATTTTCATGTCTTCATTGATGAACATTACAGTCAGTAGGACACTTGTATGCCTTCCGTTGTATTGATCTTGTGGACTCTTAACAGCAAGCTTACTAGAAGACCAAGGGGTGTGAATTGGAATAATGAGCATTGATGGAGATTTCTATTTACAATACGTTTATAATAATAAAGATAACATATTTATAAAATATGTATACTACTACACTGTACAGGTTAATCTTTGGTTAACAATAGTAGTTGGGACCAGAATTTCCATTTCTAAATGATGCAGTCATAAAGTGAAATGTCACATAACCACATCATTTAGGGCAGCGGTCCCCAGCCTTTCCAGCTTGGCGACCTGGCCTGGCACAGCAGGGTGTCTGTGAGTGGTAGGCAAATACATGTGCATAGCTGTACTGTTGCGAGTGGCAGGCGGATGTGCCCTCCGCTCACACCAATGGAGCTTTGAGCGTGAGCAGACACTTGCTCGCAAACACAAGTGCTCTCTGCTCAAACGCCCTCTGCTCATGCGAGTGGAACTTGGTGTGTTAGTGCAAGGGTCCACCCCTCCCAGGAATGGAGTTTCATGCACGCGCTTGCTTTGGAACTTCACTCACACATGCACACACCCATCTCATGTGCAGCCCAGTTTTGAACAGGTCGTGGCTCAGTAGTGGGCCACGGAGTGGGGGTTGGGGATCCCTGACTTAAGGACAGCAAACCCAGCAGTCCTGGTTTCTGCTGTTAACCAAATCCCATCTGATTGTTAGGTAAGGACTCATCCTGATGGAAACCATTCCTAGCTAGTTCTCTCCTACCCCAAGCCTCAATAAGGTAGATGGCCTCCTGTGCATCTCCATCCCCGCACCCCCATCTCTGCCCTCTGCCACACTGTACTCCACTGCCTTTGCCAGCTCTGTTCTCCCCATCTGATTTTTGCCATCATTTTCCTCCTGCTGATGAGGGGCTCCTGGTTTGGCCCTTTGCAAAGCCGTTTCTGGATGTTCCAGGCCTTCTGCAGGCACCCTTACGCAAATTGTTCTCTGATCCTCAAATGGCAGAGATGCAAATACTTGCACACCAGAAGTTAAAGAAACTGCAGGAGATAACTTGCTGAATTTATTTACTTTGACAGAATGAGGTTACTATTAATATTCTACTTTTAAGAGCAGTAGTATTTTAATTCTTATTGTAAGCGCTTCTCTACTTTTCTGCTATCATGTCAGTAATTTGCACCTCTTCAACTCAGAGCACCTTCCATATCTATGAAAATGTGTTGAAAAAATTTGCATTTGCTCCTTCTTCAAAGGATGTTTATCAGGTTTTTATATACATTATTCTACTTTTTGTAACTGAAAATTTTGTGGAGATACTGTTCTTCAGTATAACATACTGGTTCAGTGTAGTGTTGTAAGCACAGCTACTCTGTATGTTTTTCATTGAATGTACTTAAGAAAATACTGAATGTTCAGTTTGTTAATGCCCCAAAGGTTCTAGTCATTTGTTCGATGGAAATAATTCATGCCTTTGAAAATTAATTTAAATACATTTTCAGTATTTTTTCACTAGAATTACAGAAACGTGCACATTAAAAAAAACAAAAACAATTTCCTTCCTCTACACCAGGATTTTGTGGTGAAAGTGGTAACCCAACTGCTGCTTTCAGAATAAAGCATCTGATTCATTTTGCTATTCTTAAAAGTTCACCCCATTAAGCAAAACAAACCACCACATTTATATGTGAACCAATTTACAGGACTGGCAAGTACTTTTTTCAAGTGGGAGATGAAAAATAACGGGCAGAGAATAATAGAAAAGACGTACAAACGAAAAAGGTCCCAGGAAAGGAAGTTCAGAAGAGGGTTTGGCTCAAGAGGGTGGCTAGAAATGAACATAAAAATATATAAATAAATAACATTACCGATGTTCAACCAGTTAAACATGTGTCTTTCTGCTTCAAACAATGCCTGTTAAAATTCATTTGTTAAAATGCTAACGTAAAACTTTTTGAAGTTGGAAAATTTATATAATTTCTGAATATTTGTAGTTCAGTATTGAGGGGTCCTCTATGGGAAAGAGTGATAGATGACCTCTGTCCCTAATCCATACAAGTATCTTTTTGCCATTGGATTTTTGGATCAATGCAGCCACATTTTGTTTTGCTTTCAATTGAAGTGTACCACAGAAATGAAATTCCACTGAATTTCAATTTAATTGAAAATGTTGTAATCTCCCCCCCCCCTTTATTAGATATTATGATTTAATTATTTGAAGTTTTCTAGGTACTTCAGGAGCAGGAAGTGTCTTTTTAACCAGAAAATTATATTTGTCTTAATGGCTTTTTCTCAGCCACAAAAGATTGTGGGTGAAAGAGAACAGGATCCTAGATGTCTCAGAGGTAAAAATAAGGAGGGAACCTAAGAGACCTTGGAAATTATTATATCTCAGAAGACATGGCATCTAAATAAGTGTGGATAATAGAAAAATGTAAAGACACTGCAAAATGTTGCAAGTGTATTCTGAATGTGAAAAGAAGAAATGGTGCCAAGGGAACCACTTAAAACAAACAGAAGCATCAAAAAAATTCTGAAAATGGAAAAGTTAAAATTTTTCATAAAATATATTCTGAATTTGGCTTACCAAATATTTAAAATTTGATACTTAAATTTTCTGTATGTTTTCAACAGAATAAAGTTATTATTAGGTGTTGCTACTACCTTGGTTTCAGTGGTTCATAGTTCTTACAAATATTCTACCTTTATAAATTCAGTATTTACTAGGACTGTGCAACACTTCAGAATGCATCTGGGTACAAATAAAGCCCTTACCTGCAGCTCCTTAAACTAACCGTCCCTTTTCCTGGGATTATACAGTTTCTTTAAAAAGTTACAAAAAGATGTTCTATTTCCACTCTTGCCTGCTCTAGTACACATTTTGTCTTTTAATCTGAAGCACTCAACAGCACAGCCCTTACCACTTAAGGAAGGCTGTCTTTTCTTCAAATATTCTATTCCAAATAGTAAATAGTGACAATGGAAGAACTCTTATGAAAATACTAACCATATGTAACTATGTACATAAAAAATATTCTTCTATCGAATCTGGGGTAAAAGATTTTATATGTGGTAGGGTATGTCCCCTAAAATATAAGTACAATGTATTTTACTTAAATTGAAATGATGTTGCCATATTCAGTTGCATCATTTGGTGCTTCTTCCTTTCTATGTTCTTCCTGTATGCAAGAGGAAGTAAGGAGATGGCAAATTTCTGCAACCAAGTTAGTGCCAGGACAAATTCTAGTAAAGAGCTTTTGCAATTCTTTCCATCTAACCTTCCTCTGAACCATTACATTCTATGTCATAATAGGAACATTCAGTGCAAATAGAAATCTTATCATATAGGATTATTTGAACAGATTTCTGAAGATTAATTAGTATTTCATTACAATGTTCCTGCATATTCCATTTTCATCACTCAAATCCATATTTTACTAGTCACTAGAAAATAAAATGGATTTCAGGAAGAACTATCTTGCTCCTAAACAGTATCTGCTTCTTGAATCACCAGTACCACACATTGCCTTGGCGTGTTTTTAGCTATTGCTAATGAATTCTAAAATACTTGAAACTTTGGATTCTGAGAAAATAATAGTTGTATCGATGATATAGTATTAGGAAAAAAGTTCAGAAGAAAATATGTTGGAGAGTGTGTGGTCACTTTTCCTCTTTTGCAATATATACAATATATTCACTTCAAATACACTGGTCCGTTAATTTAACAAGCCATGTTGAAAATAGTGTTTGTATATTGCTCTGGTTCTCAGTGTGTGCTTCAAGATAAAGGATGCTGTGGCATACAGTAAATGGTTTAAGAAAAGGTTTGTTCCAAATCTGACAGTTCTGAAGAAACTAGGGAAATAGCCTGTGATAAGATCTAAATATTTTATTGTTCAGAACAGCCTACTTTTTGACAAAAAAAGGAAAAGCAATATTGGTACAGGTGTTTTCGCATCATTTTTCTCCACGCCATTTTCATTTAGAGACATTGATAAATTTTTGCTATCTTATCCAGGACAATTTGGAAAATCATTGAGATTATTTGAAGTATAATGTTTAAAAATTGGCTTTATTTCGATTATTGGACTTTCTCAACTTAAAATAATGAGAATATGAAGTAGCTCTTTTGAGTCTGAGATTTTGTGTCAGTGATGATGTGTATCTTGTACGTAT
Source organism: Thamnophis sirtalis (assembly GCF_051295495.1). Classification (NCBI taxonomy): domain Eukaryota; kingdom Metazoa; phylum Chordata; class Lepidosauria; order Squamata; family Natricidae; genus Thamnophis; species Thamnophis sirtalis. The sequence goes on from NW_028261382.1 coordinate 165,167,332, forward strand.
AATAGTTTAAAGTTAGTGATTTTATTCAAGGTATTTTAAAACTAGCTTTAGTAACAAATGCCTAAAGCAGATCAAGGCTATAAATTTATTACATATCTATCATGTGGTTCCTTTTGGGATAAGCAGTATTATACAATGCAGAAAAAAAGTGTATGACAAGTTGTGAGCTTAAAAAATTACTGGCAGGGAAGGTAAGGAGAAGAAATATCAATAAACCTTGTTTACATCAATATCAATCACTACACATCTCCCTTTTTATTGTTGAAAACTATTTTCGCTTCTACAACATCCATCTATGAATTTATACTCTATAATTAAACTTACAACATTTCTCTTATGGAACATATCAACTACTCAGCCTCAATTCCTTTCTATCCATTTACTATTTTTCTTGTATTTACTTTTCAATAAGAGTCTTATTAATTTTCTTTATCTAACTAAAACACTTAATTCAACACTCATTCATTCATAGTGACATTTCTTGTTTGTCCACACCACATACAAAGTAACATTTCCAGGTCCTCAGTATGACAAAGTACAGGGCGGGGCATAACCTTTTCCTAGGGGGTCACAGCAACACTTGTAATAACAACACAAATAATTCATACACCATTCGAAAGCCCATCAAAAACTGAGTTTATTGACACGATTTAATAGTCAGTATGACCACCATTAGCCCTTCGAACAGCATTCAAACGAGGTGGATAAGAACACAACAAATCTTCAAACAGTTCCGTTCGATTTTCCAGATTTTTCAACACAGTTTCCAAATTCATTCTCAAAGTTTCAACCGAATATCGATTTTGACCTTGCTCCTGAATCATCAGAGCTTCCACTTCATCCTTAATTATGGCCCCAATGTTCTCTGCCGGATTGAGATCTGGCGAATTTCCCGGCCAGACGTCATTGCCCCAAAATTCGACATTGTTTTCCTTTAACAATTGCTGAGTCGCATTTGCACGCATGCAAGGAGCTTTGTCATGAAGAAAGACAGCCTCACCAACCACCAAGACATTGTCTGGATCACTGAGAAATGGAATGACATTCTCCAATAAAATTTTCTCACGGAAATAACTGCCATCCCAGGATTCCCCTTTATCCTTCAAAACCCAATGCAGTTTCTTGGCTGTGAAAATGACGAAAATCCCGATGCAAGTTGGATTGCGAACGATTTGTCGATATCGTTCATGTTTGGCGATGTCGTCGACGTCTTTAGCCCAAATTCGATCGTTCTGGAAATTCGGTTTTCGAATGGCATAAACGAAGAATTCGTCAGATGGCGCCAAATGAAGAAAATCTTCCTCGGTCCATTCAGACAACCAATCGCACAACCAAAGCCGATCTTGAACGTGTGTTTGAGTTTTCAATGGTTTGCAAATGACGTGGAATGGCTTCAAACCTTCTCGTTCTCGATATCGGCCGATTGTCCTTTGATCAACTCGTTTTCCACGAATTTGAAGGATTTCTTGGGCCACTTTTCGGTTTCCTTTTCGTTGTTTGCGACTGCCAGTTGCAATGATGGCTTTGCTTTCTTGGGACAGTTGCAGAGGACACCCTTCTCCAAATTTTGTGAAACATTCTTGGGCTGTTTTGTTCCAATTATCAGTAACCCAATCCGGATGACGTTTCAATTTGTTTGCAATCCATTTTCGATTGATAAACGTCGCTCCAGCATCGCGAGCCTCTCGAAAGGCAATGCATTTTATTCTGTCAATGATCCTTTGTTCTTCCGAATCGAATTTTCCAGCCATTCTTAAAGCAAATTTAACATTTAATAGCTCATTCAATTCAGTTTTTTATGGGCTTTAAAATGAGGTGTCGCGGAAGTTGTAAACTGCTGTCGATCTTGCTGTGACCCCCTAGGAAAAGGTTATGCCCCGCCCTGTAGATAGAAGTACAACTCATTTTGCTTCCTTCACCAAAGAGACCAGTATTATTACATATCTACTAGTTTATCTGCTATAAGCATAACTTACCATCCATATTCTTATTTTCAAGTCTACCAAGATACTCAGATGCATATATTTGCTGCTTTTTCATGATTTCTGTTAAATTTGTGTTTATTCATTTTATTCCTCTTCAACTCTATTAACTTGGTTGTCAATACTTTTTGAGTTCCATATGTTTTGCTTCACCATGCAATCTGTTAATTTCTTGGAAGAGACAAATAGGCAATAGGCATCAATAGACACCTAGAGATAAACCACAATTATACATCATTCAAGAGGCAATAAAGCTGAGAAGGAAACAAGGACAAGGAAACAATGCATCCTCTCCAGCAGCCAGATAAGAAGGATTAACAGACAAATCAAGCAGATACCCTAATCAAGGAACTACGAATAAACCACACCTCACGAAAACAGGAAGATACTTAGGGACAGAGTCCATTGGGGGAAAACCAGATGTAAATTTGACCACACAATAAGAGCCCCACTTTTTGTACCTGTATCAGTTGCATGATTATAAGAGCCACAATGGCACAGTGATTAGAATGCAGTTCTACAGGTTACTGCTGCGGGCTGCCAAAAATTTGGCAGTTCAAATCTCACCAGGCTCAAGGTTGACTCAGCCTTCCATTCTTGCAAGAGTAAAATGAGGACCCAGATTGCTGGGGCAATATATTGGCTCTAAACCACTTAGGGAGGGCTGTAAAGCACTATGGCGCCGCTATATAAGTCTAAATGCTATTGTTATTATGCCCTACAAATGCTCCCATTGCCTAGATTGGGGAATTTGGGCATTTCTTTTTTAAGATGTGGCTACTTTTAGAAAGCTTTACCCATTTTCAGTATTTTCTTTCCTTTAGAAATGAATGAACTTAACAATGTATTTAATATATAAAACAGCTTATTTTACTTTTTTAATTTCTTCCATAAAAAACTCTTTCTGCATTTACAGACGTATAAATGTAAATATATCAAGTTGTACATTTATAGCTATGCCTTTATATTATGCCACATACATTATAACCCAACAACTAAAATAGCTTTCATAGTTAGATTTTATTTTGCCACATAACAGTTCTTATTGCAGAGATTTAATTAATTCAGCTGAAATGACAAAAAGTGTTTCTCATCATATTTGCTTTTCTTTGGGAGCAAAATAATTGCAGTTTGCAAATGAGTTGTACCTTAATAACAGAATAGGAACAATTGATAAAACTTCACACTGTTTGTGTGTTCATAAAAATCCCAGGGTACTATCTGATCTGTCAGATTTTATGATACTTGAAGAACTACAAAGAACTGCAAAACCTGTTCTTTAGACATGACATTGGAATGAATGCACACACCATGAGGATATTTCATATCTTCTTCAACTGTCTGCAAATCTGCTTCCTGTCTCCAATTCCTAATATAACACTAATAACACTAATATTTCCAGACATATATTGATAAAAAAGTCACCTCCTACATACCAGCTTAGCCAGAGAAAATGTTATGGCCTTACTTTATATAGCTTAGACAGATCACAGGGGGGTATTATTTTACTAAGCATTTTTCATATTGGCTTTGGTGGTTACATTATACATGTTGCTTTAGTAATCCAGGTCTGACAATCTTCCCATTTGTTTTCTAATAATAGCACCAGCCATATAAAGTAATTTAAGTTTCTGCAGACTCAGTTAGCATATTTTGTTTAAACAAGACTCCAGATTTGCCAGTGCAAAAATTAGCAGTGCTTTATTAGCCTTATTTCTATTTATGTGTTTACATTTTTAATGTAAAAAGTGTTGAACACATTGAAGTATATTTGTGAACAATTAACAAAAGTTAATTTTAAAATCTCTGCCATTATAGATAGATAATGTTTGGAAGATGATATGGAAAAGAAGCAAATTTTACGAGAAAGGAATAATCTGATTTGAAAGTAGATCTAAAAATGATGGAAGAAAATGCTACCCTAGATATACAAATGAAACTTTGATTTTTTTACCAATACCCAAATAAAGTAAACTTCCTTAAATTAGATTTACAAAAGAGATCTATTAAAATTGTGAAGAATTTTGTGAGAAGCAAAGAAAAAAATGAAAGGAAATGAGATAGGCTTTATTATTTCCCAGTGGATAAAACATGAGATATATGATGGAAAGAGTTTTGGTTGAAATATTAGAGGTGTTAGGCTGTTGAAAATATTGTATTTGTCTTGATGGAGGAGTAAGTTATTTATATTCCTTTGTTTCATTTCTTTTTTATGTATTTCCCCTTTTCTCCACCCTTCCTTCCCCTCTTTTGCACTTTCCATTTTTTTCTGCTTGTTTATATTTTCCTTTATTAGTTTTTTTATCTTTGTAATTTTAAAATTCAATCCAAATAATTATTTATAAAAAGTGTACATGAAAAGAAATCAAGCTCCATGACTTTATTTCAGGGAATTGAGGATCAAGATTGTTAAAAGTAAAGGGAGGAAGTATAAAAAGATTAGGATTGTTAAAAGTAAAAGGAAGGAATATAAAATTGGTTTATTTGATCAAGATTAAAATAAACATGTTATTTTTTCTGGTAATCTTTATGGACTTTTGCTGACCAGGGCAAAACAACGATACTTTAAACATTTGTTTAAACATAAGAAATTATGGGAAGAAGCAATCGTTTGTTATATTTTAGGAGAATTTGATAGGTCACTAAAATGGTTGTTATTTGTTGTTACGAAAGAGAGGTTATTTCTTTAAATATTTTTCCTTTCCATTTTTCCTTTCTCTTCTACATTTTCTAATTTTTATTCATTTATTTTACAGTTTGTATTAGTTATTTTAACTGTAATCAATTGTTTATTAATACTTAATAAAATTATTATTAAAAAAGAATTACTACATAAGCAAAGAAAATAAAGCTAATTATTTCAGAACAGTAAAAGTGAATGATCATATTATATAATCAGTTTATTCTTCATTAATAACTTAGGGATTTTTTAAGTCAATTTCTTTATTACAGGATTCTGAGTCTATTTCATAATGGTGGTTTTGACTTATAAAACTCTTTATGGCTTTACTTCAGGAGAAGTTAGTGACCATCATCTCCTGGTGGATTCTGCCTTTCTGGATTTGTTTTCAGGGAGGAGATGCTTAGGATCCACAAAGTCACTGAAATCAAGGCAATTTCTCCTGTGCGCTCCTTGGAGAATCCAAGCATGGGTTATCTTCTGTCTATTTGGCCAGAGACTGAGAAGAAAAAGCTTTGGCTTCTTCCTCTCAGCTGAATTCAGTTGTTCTTCTCAGTCTGGCTAGAGAGACACTTGCATTTGATTCTCCTTGCTTGGATTTTTCTAAACAGCTTCAAAACTTGCAAAGTAGGCAGACTTCGTTGCAGCAGGGGCTCTTCCATCCCCCCATCGAGGCAACGCTTGCTGCTTAACCACAGAGAAGTGGCAAATGGCTGGCAAGCTTCTTGGCCTTCTGCCCTGACAGCTACCTTTACACCTACAGCAGCGGGGCTCTGCTCTCGGGAGGATCAGGGCCCTGGTCTCTCTCAGGAATTGCACAACATCATCACTGAGACCATATCGCAGGGCATAGAGTCACCACTGCTCCAGAGAGGCTTTCCGAACCACCCACTACCAGGGCTCACTCGATTATCAGGCCTGCAATCCCAGACTCAAACTGGTCTGACTTCCTTGCAGGATCTCCATTCTCCATCCCCTTCCCTCCCTAGTGAGGTTTTGCTCATGGGGGAAGATGATCCAAAGGACCAAGACCTATCCGAGGATGAAGGCTTCATCCCAGACAAACCTTCGTTCACAGGGCTGCTTCATCCCACCCTTTTCAAGACCTTACTCTTTAAGGCCAAAACAGCGGCCAATATGGGGGTGGCAAATAAGCTGACAGATTCGTCCCCAGCTTCTCAGGATCTTAATGCTCATTGTTCATTGAGCCAGTGATGGAACAAGAGGTCATTCCTTCCCCAAAACTATTTGTAGATGTCATTCAGTGACAATGGCACCAGCCTGGCACCATTGCTGCCCGTAGTGGGTTCAATAGGAGGATGTATGGGGTGGATCAGGACCTTGAGGGGCTCCTTAAAGTTCCTCTTGCCACTCTGACCTCTTCGGCCATCCTCCCTTCCGACATAACGGATGGTCTAAAAGCAGAGGATAGGAAGGTGGGTATGTCTTCTTGCAAGATGCACCAGGCGGCCGCCTGGGCGATTAGATCAGCCACAGCGGCTTCCTTCTTTAATAGAGCACCCTTGTTCTGCTCCATCAGATGCAGGCCCGAGCCACACCTGGACACAAGGCTACAGCAAAATATTAACAAACTGATAGCAGACACTGAGTATTCAGCAGATGCAACCCTCAATGCAGCCAAGTTCGCTTCCAGGGCCATAGCGTCTAATGTCACCTCTCGTCACCTCCTGTAGTTACACCACTGGCAGGCAGATATGAAATCAAAGTGGAGGTTAGCATCAGCCTCCTTCAAAGATGGAAACCTTTTTGGGGAAGCACTGGACCCTATCCTAGTTGAGGGAAAGGATAAGAGGAAGACTTCCTCACATGTACAGAAGACGGAATGAAGCACCACCCTCTATTATTGCCGGCAGTCCTTTCAGGCCCCGGAGACAGGATTCAACCCCCAAGGCATTGACTGCCTTCAGGATAGGTTATCCTTTCAAGACATGGTCAGACCAGGCAGCCCTTTCATGGGTCTAATAACCAGCCCTTTCACCAGTTTAAGTGACTTTCAATCTGGTCATCCCATTGGTGGTTGCTTAGCACTATTCACCAGCCAATGGCAAGAGCACCACAGATACTTGGGCTCTGCAAACAGTGAAGCTCGGCCTCACTCTAGAATTCTGCTCCATTCCCCCGAGATGCTTCATCTGGTGCTCCATTCCCAGGGACAACGTCAAAAGGGTGCTAATAGAAACTGAGATTTAGCACTTGCTGAACATTCAGGCCATAGAGCCAGTTTCCATGGAACAGCAGGGACTAGGTTTTTATTCAATCCTCTTCCTGGTCCTGGAGGCCTCTGGGGCGGGGGGGGGGAATGGAGAGCTATTCTAGACTTGAAGCGGCTCAACATCCATTTAGCGTACAGACACTTTAAGATGCAAACCCTTCAGCCCATCCTGGGTTGCATTAAACAGGGAGATCTCTTAACTTCTATAGATCTCAAGGAGGCTTACCTCCACATCCCCATTTGGGCTTCCCATAAACAGTTCCTCAGATTCTCTTATGCAGGGCTCCACTTCCAATACAAGGCCATGCCCTTTGGCCTTTCATCAGCCCCCAGAGCCTTTACCAAGCTATTAGCAGTGGTGGTGACCCACCTTCGAGAGAAGCCTGTAAGGATGCAATGTTACCTGGATGACATGCTCATCCAGTCGTCTCAACTTCAGGCAAGCCAAGATCTCCAGCTTACAGTGGACCTGTTTGCCAGTCCAGAGAACACCATCTGCCGAGGGCAGAGGTGGTTCTTATGGCTTCCCACTGGCCCAGGAGACTGTGGTTCGCGGATCTGACATGACTGTCCATAACTCGTCCCTGGAGGATACCCCAGGACAGGATCTCCCTCAGCCAGGAGGCCTTGTTTCACCCAGACCCTCCAGTTGACCGTATGGCACTTGAGAGGGAGGTCCTGAGGAGAGATCACCTTTCCAACAGGGTGATTCATACTATACAAGCATCCAGACGGCCTTCTATGAACCACATCTACAACGTGACCTGGGCTGCATTCTGTCGATGGTGCACCAGAAGGAAGACAGTTTCCTCCTCAGTGTCAGTCCCACAGATTCTGGCCTTTCTTCGGGAGGGACTTGATAGGGAACTATCTCCCAACACTTTCCGCAGGCAGGTGCTTTGTCCAGAATTTTGAAGTACGACAAATTACAGTCCCTTGCCCACCATCCTAGGGTTTACAGTTTCCTGATCTTAAGGCGACTAATCTTAAGTTCCCTGCGATACATAGATACCCCACTTGGGATCTTTCGCTGGTTCTGTAGGCCCTCACTTCTCCGTTTGAGCCATTGAGATCCACCAGTCTCCGGCTTCAAGGTTGTCTTCCTAGTGGCTATCATTTCTGCCAGAAGGATTTCCAAGCTGGCGGCCTGCTCTGGCAGGGAAAACCTGTGTATTTTCTGCCTGGACAGAGTCATCCTGTGGTTGGATCCAGCCTTCATCCCCAAAGTTAACTCCTGGTTCCACAGGCCCAAGAGGTCATCTTGCCTGACTTTTGCCTGAGACCTAGTCATCCTCATAAATGGCGATGGCATACCTTGGATGTGAGACAAGTTTTCTGTAAATATATTCCTTCAGATGGACAGAATCTCTATTCATTTTTTTCAGCTGACATGCATGGGGAAGAAGGTAACACCATCCACCATAGGTCGCTGTTTGCGAGCCTGCATTGCAATTGCCTACGAACATCAAGCCAGGCCCATGCCAGGCCGCATTACAACCCATTCAACCAGACCACTACGGCCGCTTGGATGGCACAAGTGTCAAACGAAGAGATTTGCAGGGGGTGACCTAGGCCTCTCAATTGCTGTTCATCAGGAATTACAGATGGGACATATTTACCTTGGCAGAGGCTTCATTCAGGAGATGGGTGCTACAAAGGCTTCACGCTGATGTGGGGACCCTGGACCAGCCTGTTTCCCTCCCTTGAAATATTCTGCTTGGGTATGTCCCATGATTGGATTCTCCAAGCAGCACACAGGAGAAAGACCATTGTCTTACCTGAACAGGCATTCTCTGTGCACTGCGGGAGAATCCAAACCCACCCAGTGGCTTTTTGGTCCAGCATCAGGAGGTGGAAGAATTTCCTCAGAGGCAACACGTCTTCTGAAATTCCATGCCTTCGTCTAAAAACTAGGCTCAACCAAGAGGAAGAGGCGTGGCCAAAGCTTTTACTTCTCAGCCTCTGGCCAAATAAACAGAAGATAACCCATGCTTGGATTTTCCCGCAGTGCACAGAGAATGCCCATTCAGGTAAGACAACGATCTTTTTCTCTGGTAAACCGTTTGTGGTAGAACACCTTGTCCTTGGTCATTGTCCCACAAGGTTCTTTCTTGGCCTTTTAAAGAGCCATCATCAAAATGATTTGCTGTGATTGAGTTTTTGGAAGGCATTTTGAATTTGTAGGATTTCTTTTCTTTTACACTTTTACAGTTAAATCAGGCTGCCATTGATATTTTTATTACAATTTTGCATTTTGATATAACTATTTTGTAAGAGATTTGAGGTGATGCATTGTAGTGCTTAGATTATATTTTAAGATTCTTATAAACTGCACAGAATCTTATGACCTGGGCTTATAAAGATATATAACTAAGTAAATATCTATAAACTTTTTTCAGATTACATTTCAGAAGACCAATAGTTTCCAGACAAAATTTCCAGATGACAAAATGAAAATTTGCACTATTAAAGGAGTTATAATTATACGTTTGAGAAGCAACAGATTGAAGTAGTTACCTGTAATATTATTTACTGTGCTTTTAATATGAGATTTAGATACACGTGGCCCTGACTTTCAATTTCACTTATGCTGAGAGATACTTACATCTGCATCCAAAATTGCCTTGTTCGTTTATATATTTATAAATAGATCTCATGAGTATGGTTCCATAGATCATCTTTGGACATCTCTCATTTTTTAATTTTAAAACATACAGTAACTGGTTTCTAGAAATCATTCATGTGCATTAATTTTACTAGTACAGATCTCTCTCTCCTTCCCTCCCTCTCCCTCCCTCTCCCCCCCCCCCCGCTGCCCAAAGAATCCTCTTGCTTACTCTGGTTGCTAAGCGTTAGGAGAAATGGGAATGTGCAGTTCTGTGAAACCCTCTTGTGAGTTCTTTCCTTCTGCCATAAAAAAGGAGGGGGAAGGGAGACAGAGCACTACAAATGACTGTCATCATAAATGCATTATTTGCAAGGCTACAGAGCTGGAAAACCAATGCCTAGGGGGCATAGAAAAGTAAGGTTGCCTTTTCAATCAGAAGGATCATGTTTTTATCAACGGCAGTCCACGTTCCTGTATTTTAAAATATATCTTATTCTAGATGACAGCTGGTAATAGAAATCAGAACTGATTTTAAAGAATATGGCGTTTAGGTAGTGAGCTTGTCATGTGTGTGGTCAAGATAAATGTACAAGGAGAAGTTGTGCTTTCCATAATGGCCTGCTAGCTTGGCTCACTAATACCTATAGAGAGAAGCCATACGTCAGTATAGCTAAATAACATACTGAATGATAGAATTTTCTAATAGATAAAAAGCATTTAGTACAGCAAAATTAAATTTAAAGCAACTCCCACCCTTTTTTTAAAAAAGAAGTCCAGATTGGCTTTGGCAATCTTGCTTTCTTTCAACTGCTTTAGAGCAAACTTCCTTCTTGTATTTGTTCTTTCACTGGCATTTGATAGTATCGGTAATGACCTGGTTTTTATGGAGTAGGAAATTACTCCTCAGGAGAGGATACAATTTCATACGGATAGAAGAACAGTGGAGTATGTGGGGCAGATAAAATTGACAAGATGGCAGATGGAGCCTTGCAATGAAAGCCTTGCCCTACATTTTTGTGAAAAACTAGGGTATATAGATCACCATGCTCCATCCACCATCTTGCCAGTTTTGTCCCACACCCTGGGGGATGCTGCTGGTAGCATGATCTTAGTAACTCTGCAAGACATGTTTTTATGCGTGTTGTTGTAAGGACAAGCCTTCTGCAATATTGAAGAGAGAATGTGAAACAACTCTCTTCAAACGCAGGGCAAACACACACAATAAAAACCTTCACTTAATGGATTAGTTTGGAGAAAAGTCACCTGTTGCATTTCTCTATGTTCATTAAATGGTATGCGATTGGCATGATTTTTATCATTTGTGTAATAGAGTAATTATCATTTTCATGTCATTTCCAAGTGGCAACACTAGGGATGACAGAAAGAAACAAAAGAATGCTTTGCATTAGACACTGGAAAGTCTACCCAGCGATAGCTTGTAGGTCATACATTAGATGGCACAAAGGCAAGCAAGTATTAGCAGTACCATTATAGACTTTATCTCAGAATATGCACTTCATGAAATGTTTATGCACATTGAAGAATTCACAGTCCAGATGTATAAGATAAAGGCAGTCAAATAACAAATTAAAAATGGGATCTATTTTCTTGTCAGATCAGCCAAAATTCTGATTGTATGAGATGGCTTCCACCAGCAAAGTTCAACACCATGACCATCATCCCAAACCAATAATGTACCATCAGACACATACACATAAAAAAGCTTTGGGATAACTGCTATATCGTTGCTTATGTTGCAAATTGAACTTGGTGGCTTTCTGTGGCGTCCCCTCTGGCACTGTGTAATAAATAAACTCCAGGCTCCAGTGAGGTGTGGGGGGACTTGCATTACATAAATATTTGTAGAGGAAACAAGAATGTTCGAGTGATCAAATGAAGGGATAAGGAGAAGATCTTCTCCCCATACAGTAGCTAGTTAAGTCTCTGACAAACAGCTGTTTCACTGATCCTTGAACTCTCGGCACAGATGATGGTGGAGTCAGACTGTGCAACAGCCTCACAAGTCCACACACACACATTCTTTCTTCTCGGTACTGTAACTTTACCAGGGAAACAGAACTCCTGATGCTTCTGCTGGCAGCAGAGTGAGTCAGAGCAGCTACTGATTGAGCACAAGCTGGTGGCAGCAGCTCCTGCGCTCCCTCTCTCTTCTTTCTCCCCCTCCATCCCCCTTACACTGTACGGTAGTCTTTTCCTCCCTTTAAATGAGGAACACTCAGCCAAGATTAGCTGCATAGGAGAGACAGCAGTGCAAGCTAAGCTAGTCTTCTTTTTTTTATGACAGTCAAACGTAGAAGAGGAAATTTGGGTTTGCAATCCATTGTTTTCAACCATCATACTATGAGTGTGGCTCAGTACATTTAGGTGAGTGACGTTTCCCCCTTTGTTTAATTTTTCTCTGTCACGTGGACTATTTCTCGTTCCTTTTAAATATTGTAGTGCTAGGTGTACAGCTATACTGTCGTGATATTTTGTGTCAAAGTTATTTCTGCATGTTTTGGCATCGGTATTCATCTTAGTGATGTTCAGATGTGAATTGCGGTTAATAAAACATTCACCTGTGAAAATATTGTGATTATTGAAGAATGTTCAAATGGCATTTCACATTAACAGCACTGTGTTTTGCAGATTGAGAAGTCGTTCAGTTAATTGGAAAACAATTGAAAAGGTTGCCTATCAAATGCAGTGTACTTGTAATTCTCTCTAGTGTTTGAATAGCATTATGTCTCTGTGTTTGTGTAGGACAGCTGTTTAAAACATTTATAATCTTAAGTAGTCAGTGATGTGAAAAGACATACTGAATATAGCAAAGTTACTTTTTCATATTAATGCTAGGTAGCCTATCTCTGTCCTTGTGCCTAGAAAGGCACATGTACCAACCACATAGGGGAAATATTTGAAATTCATTTCATGGGTATTAATTGAAACAATATTTTCAGTTTTGTTTTTATTTCTTCCAATAGCAAAATCAGTAACTGTATTTATAAAATCAGTTGATGTTTTAGCCTGCAATGTGTCTTGTTTTAAGATAAAATCTTAACTGAATAGACTTGCTCTGACTTTAGAATCAATGTAACTGACAGATCCTATTTTTTTATTTTCTGAGATTCATAGAATAGACATATAATACTTCTTGTTGTTATTAACAGAACACCCATAAGATGGGACAGAATGTAAAGTAATACATGGCGGCATTACAAATTTTTAGCACAATTTGCCAAAACAATTTCCAAGTCAAGCTCCCATTTTCAAGAAAATATCACAATTAATTAATTATGTTCTACTTGATCCTTGAAAAAGCTGTTTCTATGTATTATGCTTTCTGTACAAGCAGAGTGCTTTTTTTAGAGAACGGTATTTGAATTATGTATCCTTCAATGGAATGTTTTCATCATACCTTCACTAATTTGTTTTAGGTTTTCTTACATTCTAGCCCTGAAAATTTAGGATATGGATAAAATCCTGTCATATACTCACACCAATTTCTAACATAAAATCATAAGTATGTGAGTCCTATCATTTTTCTACTTTGACAAAATGCCTTTGCTGACTTTAAAGAAATATGTGACCTTATTGTACTGGCTATATAGTTCTGTATCTATTGTTCCACTTTCCACCATTTTTTCATAATATGTATCTTGAAGCACTTTCTATTATTTAATTATTGCTAGTTTATTTATAGTTAGTGTGTATGTATGTGTGTGTTTAAGGAAATGGACAGAACCATTGGAAACATTGTCATTTGCATTTGTCCACTGCCAACTGGAGTTCAGACGCAGATTTTCTAAGGAAACAAAGCAGAGATATGTTTCAGTGAGGATGGTTTCCCAAAGTTTGAGGAAAACAGCTTTAATGCTAACTTTCTTTTTCCTTTCCTCCTCTGCTGTTACTTCAGCCATGCTCTGAGTCCACACATTTCTTTGTAGCTTTTTAAGTGCAGGGAGAGAGGTGTGGTTGCTGCTATATTTGGTAAGGTGATTTGGAAGAGAACATACTGAATCTACTATCTATACTCATCTAACCAAAGTTAATGGCAAATTATGTCAATATGTCGTTCTCTAGCCACAATTCTATAATGAAATTTAAACTATCAGGTAGTATAAGAGACAGATAATGTCTTTGGGTAGCTGAAATGCATCACGTTATGAAGAAAACATATATTTCTTCCTTTTAAAATAATTATATAGAGAGTGATATGGGACACTTAACTCTAGTACCACATTTTTTTTCTTGGTCTCTTCCCACTCATGCAGTCTATGTATGTTAGGACCACAACTGACCTTTTTCAGAGAAGGAATGTTGGAATTTCTTGTCCAGACACATTGGAAGAGAGCTGGTTGATGGAGATTATTTAACAAAGATACCTAACCATTTCACATTACTGGACAGATTTTGAATTTTGAGAGAATGTTTTGGGTGCCCTTAGATATTGGCTGTCCAGTGAAGTGACCAGTTACAGGTCATCCAATTACCAAAAAGTAGATTTAAGTAGCCGAGGCATAGAATCAGATGATCCCAAGAACACATACTCAAAGCATATTGGTGTGTATGGGCAGTACACCATCTGCCACTCATAAACCAAAATTGGTTCTAGTGTCAAGTGCTAAGCCATTATCTGCTTATCTATATTTTAGTAAATATAGTCTACACCATAAGCTACCTAAGTTCATACAATTTTAGCAAAAATCAAAAAAACCTTATTAAGGATTAGTGTAATTTATGAACCCAGACAATGGTTGTGTTAATAATACATGGAACTGTATAACTATAGTTAATAAAACACAGTGGCTAAATAAAAGCAAAGAAATGTGTTGTGTGAGCAAGTCAATTGTATTAAGCTGTGATGGCTGGATAAGCATAACGTGTTTGGTTAAAACGTAGCTGGCAGGTTTGTCTTAGATTTGTTCAATGCTGCCAATGAGCAAGGGTATCACAAAGTTGAATTGGTGTTCTGGTATAAATTACCGTTGAGCTATATAATAGTCATAGAGGTAGGACCTGCTCGATACATTAAATTGTTGGCTGGCTTTGTAGCTTGGTACCCCTGGGAGTGGGCGGTATACAAATACCAATAAACTTCAAACATCTGAACTCAGCTAGAATCTTGGGTGAATCCAAGAATTTAATCAATACATTGTGTGAACACAATTAGAGAGCCAATTCAATCTAGTTGTTAAGGGACCCAGCTAGAAAGCAGGAGACTATGAGTTCTACTCCTGCCTAAAGTATGAAAGGCAGCTGGATTTCTTTGGGTCAATTACTCTCTCTCTCAGTTTTCATGTCAGGCTTGGGCAACAAACTGGTCGGTCAATTCCTGTTGCAATCAAATGGGTCAAAACTTATTTGATCCAAGAAAAAGGCAGACCCTGAACTTGCAGGGAGACAGTAGGAAGGGAAAAAAAGTCTGGACATTATCACTGAAGCTTATTAATCATGCTTTATACTTTTATGTGTTCATGGTTGCAATAATTTGTTGAAATGTGTAATTATTCAGTTTGAACATTTCTGTTCTTCAATAAAACTAAGAAGCTCTTTAATAAACCTCATAAAAAGTATTACTGATGAAAGTAAGTTAAAGGAGCTTTGTATTAAACATAAAATATCACGTACATACATAAATTTGTAACTCTTCTGTTGAAATTATTTCATTTTTTTCTCCATGAAGGAATAAATATTCTGAATGATACTTGAGAAACATGGATTTGACCATGATACATGCCAACAGATTATCCTATAACAGCAAGATGAATGAAAGCACTAACATTAAGCACGTGCATTACATTGTTAACTATTGTACTGAGTTTTCAAAACAAGATGTTTTTATGAGAGCCAAGGTGGCGCAGTGGTTAAATGCAGCACTGCAGGCTACTGCTAGATCAGCAGGTCAGCGGTTCAAATCTCACCGGCTCAGGGTTGACTCAGCCTTCCATCCTTCCGAGGTGGGTAAAATGAGGACCCAGATTGTTGGGGGCAATATGCTGACTCTCTGTAAACCGCTTAGAGAGGCCTGAAAGGCCTATGAAGCGGTATATAAGTCTACTGCTATTGCTATTGCTATATGAGGTAAAGTAAAATAATTGAGTGTCATAAAGGATTAACTGTATCTGAGAAGTTGTGTGAATTGAAATAAAAAAAGAAAAAAAACAGGTGTTTTACTTGCCTTTTCTTCCAAAATGATGAATAAGAAAGTTAATTTTAATAATTACTTTCAAATATAGGGAAGTTATGGATTGTTCTCATTTGCCTGACTAAATTTCTTGTGTTCATGAGCATTCAATGAATAAAGAACTAAAGTGGATAAAGAGACAACAAAGGAACTGAATGTTGTACTGCCTTCCAAGGTACTGTCACATATGTAGTAAACTCAATTGGGAGACTGCTTTTATTAGACAATCCTCTTAATGAACAGAAAGGCATTCTGGATACATAGTACTTTAAAAATGCCAAGGAGCTAAAGAAATTTTGGTTACATTCGCTCCGTTTCATTACTTAAAAGATTATCCAGTGGAAAGTAATCAAAACAAAAAATGGAAATTTCCCTTTGTAATTTAAACCATTAAAAATGCATGTTGTTATGGGTTATATTATTTTAAGTACAGAAGAGGTCTGTGGGGGGGGGAGTATTTGATGGAGTGCAGTAAATGGGCTGTTCCTTGCTTTCTTGATTAGGGGAAGCATTCTTACTAAATAGCCAAAGGTGTGGAAATGATTAATTGACTGATTTGTATTGTATTTTTTCTTTCATCAAAACAGTCAAATAAACATGTAAATATTAAGTTAAAAACAGCAACCATATTTATCTGGTTAGTTGCACTGTTCTGTGCAAAATGACTCCCTCCCCAGCCAGAACTCAGGAAAATCTCTACATGCTTTACCTGCTTGCATAAGATACTGTCAAGTAAATAACTAAACTGTTAAGTTACTAGAGAATAGTTGTATTATTGCAGGCCCTGGGGATGAGGATTTTAACAGAATAATAGAGTTGGAAATGACCATGAAGGTCTTCTAGTCCAACCCCCTGCTTAAGCACGAGACCCTATACCATTTCAGACAAATGACTGTCAAGTCTCTTTTTAAAAGCTTCCAGTGATGGAACTTCTGAATGCAAACCGTTCCACAGGTTGATTATTCTCACTGTCAGGAAATTTCTCCTAGTTTTAGGTGGCTTCTCTCCTTGATTAGTTTCTAACCATTGCTTCTTGTCTTGCATTTTGGTCCTTTGAAAAATAAGTTTTACCCCCTCTTCTTTGTGATAGTCCATCCAGCTATTTGAACATTGCTATCATGTCACCCCTAGTCCTTCTTTTCACTAGACTAGACACATCCGATTCCTGCAATGGTTCTTCCTATGCTTTAGCCTCCACCTCCTAAATATCTTTGTTGCTCTTCTCTGCACTCTTTCCAGTTTCAATATCTATTTTATATTGTGGTAACCAAAGCTAAATGCAGTATTCCAAGTGTGGTCTTACTAAGGCCTTATAAAGTAGTACTAACACTTCATGTGCTCGTGAGTCTATCCCTCTATTAATGCAGTTTAGGATTACATTGACTTTTTTGGTGGCTGCAGCACATTGCTGACTCATATTTAAGTAATTGTCCACTAGGATTCCAATATCCCTCTGACAGTTACTGCTATTGAGCCAAGTTTCACCTAATCTGTACCTATACTGTACATTTGGGGTATTTTGCCGAGGTGTAAAACCTTATTTTTCCTCACCATTGAATTTCATTTTGTTAGCTATCTAACCATCTGTCGAGATCTTGAGCCTATTTTCTGAGGTGTTGGTGATTCCTGTCAGCTTGATGTCTTCTGCAAATTCGATAAGTTCCCCTTCTATTCCCTCATCTAAATCATTTTTGAAGATACTGAAGGGTATTGGGCTTAAGACAGAACCTTGGGGTATCCCACAGCTCACTTCCATCCATGTAGATGTAGCTCCATTAAGGGTTACGTTGAATACGGGTTGTCAGCTAATTACGAATCCATCTGGTGGTGATGCTGTCTATCCCACATTTTAGTAGCTTACCAAGAAGTAGGTTGTGGTCTGCCTTGAAATCCAAGTATGCTATGTCCACAGCATTCTGCTTGTCCACTAATTTAGTCACTTTGTCAAAGAATGAATTAAGATTTGTTTCATGATCTTTTTTTGACAAATCTATGTTGGCCTTCGGTTATAACTTTACTTGCTTCTAGGTGTTCACAGATCTGTTGTTTGCTTATCTTTTCCAGGTTCTTCCCAGGTATTGATGTCAGGCTGATTGGTCTGTAGTTTCCTGGATCTGTTTCTCCCCCCCCCTTTTTTTTTCTTTTGAAGTTGGGAACCTTCCTTTCTATTTCCATGCACAAAGAAAAAGCCTATTTAAACTGCAGTGTCTCTGTATGCTGGTTTGTGTGTTCTCCAACACCACTCTCACACCGCTTCTCTGAACGCACTCGTTCTCCTAACGGGGAGCTTACCTAACACTGACCTTAGCACTTCTCACATCACTGCTTCAAGGCAAAAAGAGATCTAAATGCTGTGTGTTCTGTCTTTGATGACTTGGGTGAAGTCCATGGTTGCTGTGGTACCATTAACCCTCAGGATGCCTCTGATCACACACCCACAGGAAGTATCTTAACGGCTCCCAGTATCATAAGTCTGGGAAACTCCACCCCCAACTAGGCCACAGAATTCAGCAGTTAAAATAGGGAAGCCAGGAAGTTGGTACAATAGCAGCAATCAGAGGGCCTGCGTTCAACTACTTAGACAACAACAAAAACAAGCCCAACCAGATGGCTGATCTGGCTTTTCAGGTCAGTTCTAAACTGAGTCCAGAAATCCACATTCTTTAGTCCCACTTATCTAGTCTCTCCCCCCCCCCCATTGCTATTTATTGCTATTTACTTTAGTAATAAAGCAAATTCAAGATAAAGACTGCAACATTCAGTGATCAGGAATGCTATCAGATTTGGTTAATCCACATTTTGCTTATCCTCATGTCCCTATATTGAAAGGATTTTTTATTACTAATCCTATAGCATATGCAGATTACACTACCATATCTTACATTTGAAAACGTATGTGTATCTGCAAATCAGAGTATTGAATGAAAGATTTTATTGTGTCCTCAGAATCACATATATATTACACTATTCAGGAGAGAATTTTTAAAAATCTCATTGATTGCATTTTAAAATGCATCAATGATGTAGTTTGTTATCTTAATTCATGTCAGATTGTAATGAACATTTGATATGGATTCTGTTTTTGCTTTCCAAAGCAGGTGATCCATAATTCATAGGTAAGAACCCATCTTAAAGTAGACTGCCTGGTTTTAATGGCAGTTTAATGGCTGCCTGGTTTTAATGGCAGTACTCTGCTCTATTACATCAGCAGAATCTTGTCCAGAAACTTTGTTCAGTAATTCACCTTTTGTGGAAAGGAGTGTATAGGATAATCTCTCTGCAGATACTGTGAGGGATCTCTTAAGATTTTGCCAGAAAACTTGCTCCTATTGATATGAACATTGTCTGAGGAGGTGATAACTTTCTATGAGGATACCAGGATTTTGTTTTGAATTGTGAACTTCACGGAAGAAGGTAAGCTTCAAGAAATCAGATAATTTTTACCCTCTCTTACTATATTCAACAGTAAGGGATCAGTAGTAGCATCCTTCAGGTTTTTGGGTTCTATAATCTCCTAGGACTTGAAATGGATACCTAACATCATTAAAAAGAACCATCATTAAAAAGGCACAACAAAGAATATTCTTCCTGCATCGGAAGGGCTGAGAAAATATCTACAAACCCATCACATCCTAGACACAAACTGTTTCAACTCCTTCCCTAGTATGGCTGTAGTGTTCATTTCTTTTATTATCTTTTTTTATTTCCCCCTTTTATTGGTGGTGGTGGTGGTGATATTATTATTATGTGGTTAATCTTTGGTGAGATTCACAGCCTTTGGGGCTGGTTGGTAGCTCGGCAGCTCGAGTCCTAACCAAGGACCTAGGAACTGTTAAGATAACGTCGGAGGATATAAGCTGTTCCAAGTAGGGTGATTTTTTGTAGAATCAGAATGTTCAAGTCTGATAAATTTAAATTTTCCAAATAGCAAGATAGCCCTTTAGGTATTGCTCCAAGGGCTCCAATTACAATCGGGACAACACACGATTTCTTTTTCCACAGTCCCTCAACTTCAATTTGCAAGTCCGGTACTTTGTGATTTTTTCTTGCTGTTTATCTTCAATTCGTCCATCTCCAGCTATTTTTGTTTGTTGTTTGTTGTTTATTGGACATTGCAATGTCAATGAACCATACTTTTTTCTTTTCAACTATTGTTATGTCAGGTGTGTTGTGGGCCAAGTGCCTATCAGTCTGAATTCTGAAGTTCCACAAGATCTTGACTTTCTCATTCTCTAAAACCTTCTGAACCTGATGTTCCCAGTGGTTTTTGCTGTACTCAAATCCAAACTTTTGGCACAATTTCCAGTGAATGATCTTAGCAACGCGGCCATGGCATTGTAGGTAGTCAGTTTGTGAAATTTTGCTTCACCCGCTTATCAAGTGGTTGACTGTCTCTTCTTTCTCATTATAGAGGCGAACATTTGCTGTTGGTGGTAACACGTTGAATTTTTGCCTTCATGCAGTTTGTGGCTAAGACTTGTTTTTGAACTGCCAAAATAAAGCCTTCTGTTTCTTTTTTCAGTGCTCCTGATCTTAAACAGTTCCAAGTTAGCTTTTGGTCAGCTTTGCCTTCAATACTTTTCAAGTATTTCAAGTATAGCTTTGTTTTTCCAATTTTCAGCTCGCTTCTCAATTACTTTTTCTTATATTCAGCTTTTGACTTAGTTTAAGAAAAAAAGTAATTGAGAATTATTATTATTATTATTATTAATAATAATAATAATACTCGGAGTGTGTCAATGATTGGATTTCTATTTCTGACTTTCCGTAGAGTTTCAAATCATCCATATATAGTAAATGCGAAATTTTTTCAGCTTCTTTGGCTGTTTTGTAGCCTAATTTCATTTTTTTTAAGATTACTGATAGTGGGATCATTGCGATGATGAAGAGAAGAGGTAAAAGTGAATCACCCTGGAAAATTCCTCGCTTGATATTAACCATTCCTTATTATTATTATTATTATTATTATTATTATTATTATTATTATACAATTGTATCACAGCGGCCAGTTGTTTCGCCGGATTTGGCATTGGTTACTAGTCGGGCCCCACCCAGGGGCCTAGGACGTCGTAACGTATTTTCGTAATATGTTTGCAGATCCAAGCAGTGCGGTTTTTGGCATTTGACTGATGGTGATTTTGTCAATTTTTAACTGTTTTAAATGTAATTCCAGTGCTTTTGGAATAGCACCCAATGTGCCAATTACCACTGGAATTACCACTGCTGGTTTGTACCATAGTCGTTGAATTTCGATTTTTAAGTGATTTTTGCGATTTTTTCATGTTCCTTCTCGGCGACCCTGCTATCACCTGGTATTGCGATGTCTATGATTGTGACCCTATTTTTCTCAACCAGTGTGATGTCTGGTGTATTATGCGCCAGTATTTTGTCCGTTTGTATACGGAAATCCCACAAGATCTTGACCATCTGATTTTCTGTGACTCTTTCAGGCTGATGTTCCCACCAGTTTGTTGCTGTTTTAATATTATAATTTTTGCACAAATTCCAATGGATCATTTGTGCTACTGAATTGTGCCGCAATTTATAATCAGTCTGCGCGATTTTTTTACAGCAGCTGAGTATGTGATCAACAGTTTCGTCAGCTTCTTTGCAAAGTCTGCATTTGGCATCATCAGAGGATTTTTCGATTTTGGCCTTAATGGCATTTGTGCGGATAGCTTGTTCTTGCGCAGCCAGGATTAGTGACTCTGTTTCTTTCTTTAATGTACCTGTTTTTAACCATAACCAAGTTTGTTCCCTGTCCACTTTATCTTTTATTTTTTCCAGAAATTGACCATGCAGTGCTTTGTTCTGCCAACTCTCCATTCTTGATTTTATCACATCTTTTCTGTATTCTTGTTTTGTCTGTTGGGCATTATTATTATTATTATTATTATTATTATTATTATTATTATTATTGTACAATTGTATCACAGCGGCCAGTTGTTTCGCCGGATTTGGCATTGGTTACTAGTCGGGCCCCACCCAGGGGCTAATAATAATAATTATTATTATAATTATAATTATAATTATTATTATTATTATTATTATTATTATTATTTCTGTTTCCTTGCATGTACACTGATTTCTTCTTTACTGAAGATAAATTCTTTGTGTGTCTAATCACACTTGACCAAATAAAGTATTCAGTTCAATTCAAGCATGACTTTGGCCATCTGAAGCTGGATCCCTGAGCTTCCTGGTGTTTTGGGGTAGTTGGTAGGTGTGAACATTGTATTTCAGGTGTGATAAAACACCTTTTCAGGAAGGAAGCAATACCTTTTGCCTTGGAAGAAAAGGTAGTATGTCCCCTCAGAAAGAGAGTATCTCTCAACCCATCCATGTTGAACACCACCATCCAAACCTTTCTTTTGTGAAGGTGAAGGAACAACGGTAGTTGCGAAGCAGATATTCCCATGCATTTTATTTCTAGGATAATGAGACAAATGTGCCACATTTTAAAATGATTCTGTCCTCTTATCAGTTGCTGATACAAGCACACACTGGCTTTTTCCCCTATTTAAATTGTATGTTAATCAGCTTTGTTTTACACATGCAGTGATGCTAAATCTGCTAAATTCACATGCTTTAGCACTTACAGTGCAGTATTCTTCCTGAGATTTCCACCCCCTTCATGTTTGCACCTGTTTTCTGCATCACGGTTAATTCTCACCTATTGTTTCCATATTAATTTTTCTTCAGTATCTATGTGAAAGAAATTCTTGTTAAGAAATGATTTACAGGATTCCAAAATGTAACATAGTAGTAATATTCACAAGATCATTTACAATATTAAAGGTAAAATAAGTACTAAGACTTGAAGCTGGTACTCCTTGACATTGTGGAATGTCAGAATTTCATCGTAACAAAGAACTATGATATATGCTGCATAGTTTTTAGAAACAAACTTTTAAGATCAAAATATTTCCGCTTGTTTGATAAATATCGTGTTTCTTAATTGTGATTTGTGATTTATTTGTGATTTTATTGAGATTTGTAGGCCGCCCTTTTCCCTGAGGGGACTCAGGGCGGCTCACATAAAATCGGGGAAGGGGAGATACAGACAATAACAAAGACACATATAATAAAAACAGTAACCAACATGCATTCATCATTCGGGGGGGGCAACTATCTTCATCCCCAGGCCTGACGGGCTAGCCAGTTCTTCAAGGCTGCGCGGAAGGCCTGGACGGTGGTGAGGGTACGAATCTCCACGGGGAGTTCGTTCCAAAGGGTCGGGGCGACTACTGAGAAGGCCCTCCTCCTTGTAGTTGCCAGCCGACACTGGCTGGCCGATGGAATACGGAGGAGGCCCAATCTGTGTGATCTTATTGGTCGCAGGGAGGTAATTGGCAGAAGGCGGTCTCTCAAGTATCCAGATCCACTACCATGTAGGGCTTTATGGGTGATTAACAGCACCTTGAAGCGCATCCGGAAGTCGACAGGTAGCCAGCGCAGCTCGCGGAGGATAGGTGTAATGTGGGTGAACCGCGGTGCACCCACTATCGCTCGCGCGGCTGCGTTCTGCACTAGCTGAAGACGCCGGATGCTCTTCAAGGGCAGCCCCATGTAGAGCACATTGCAGTATTCCAGCCTAGAGGTCACGAGGGCCCGAGTGACTGTTGTGAGTGCCTCCCGATTCAGGTAGGGTCGCAACTGGCGCACCAGGCGTACCTGGGCGAATTGCCAATAGCATGTTCTTACATAAACAAATATAGTAGACAAATTCATTGAACGATCCCTTTCCAGCAATAATACACTTATTACTCACTATATTTGCATGCTTCATAGGTAGCAGTTGTCTTCTTGAATGCAAGTTACTACGGTAACCCACATGCATTCCCTCAGTGCCTGCCATTGCTATATTTCTTCATTATAATGTTATAGAAAGCAGATTGATTTGCCTCAACAAGCTGATTTCTCCTGGTCTTAAGCAACTGGTAGCCTTAAGCTAATCCTTAAAAGGACATATGCATACTGCAAAAATGTACAAAATTGGATGTGTTTACTTATTTTACATGATCAAAGAGTTGGTGGTTGCATTTTGGATCAGTTGAAATTTTCATACATACTTAAAGGCAATTTTATGTACAATTATTATAATATGACTTTGGCATGAATAAAAATGGCTAATTGTGATTTCTAGAAGAAGGTATATTTAGCCCACCAGATTGTTAAAATATTTCCTTTAAAAATGTAGTAAACGTATTCAGTAAAGAACAATTGCAGATCAGGGTTATCTCTTTGTTAGGAATGTAGTCTTTCAGGAAAGTGCAAGGCCTTTAATACTGGTATATCTACAGTTATAAAATTGAGGGCTTCCTGAAATACTTTCATCTTTCTTTAATTAAATCTTACTTATGTTCTTCCAGTCAAGTAACTACAATTCAAGGTCTTCGCTATTTCTCCAAGTTCAAGATAGAAAGAGAAAGAGAATTCCAGACTTTGAGATGATCTTACCAGCAGCTTCATTGGCGATATAGAGAACAAGGTAGAATCTAGCTGGCACCAATGGTGGGATTCAAATTTATTTATTACTGGGTCTGTGGGCGTGACTAGGTAGGGGGGTCATCTGATTGAGTGGGCATAGCCAACTTGATGTCACTCATGGCCACACCTACTCAGTCACATGACCCCCACCAAGCCACGACCACAGAAAAAGGTAGGGAAAAAATGAATTTCTACCTACCTACCTATTTTCTGCCCAGGCATGGCCTAATCCGTCTGCATGCCTCCTCCTCCTCCTACATGCCGCCCCACCCTCTTTTCACTAGTTGCACACGTCGCCCCATTTCCCCTCCTTCAATGGCCCCGGCTGAGCAGAGCATGCGAAGCATGGAGGCTACTGGCGAGGCATGTAGCTGGGCTGTGTGGTGAAGCAAAGGCAACAAATGGGATGGGTGGGGCGAGTGAGCGAGTTTCGGGCAGGTGGGCGGGCAGTTCAGGGGCGTGGCCAGCCAGTAGTTAGTACCATTTCGGTTATCCAGGCCAAATTTCCGTTATCGGTTCACGCAAATGGGTTCAAACCGGCTAACTACCACCTCTGAGGAGCACCCAGTCCAAAGAAAAAAGCATAAATCTCATCTTTTGGGATCGCCTTTTTAGGTTTGACGTAGAGAAATTTCAAAAGATTTTCTTTAGCTTGACTTTCAGATCTAATATACAATCAGTTTCAGCGAACACTTTTTATTTTCAGATTTATGCACGGGCATCCTCCGTCATCTATACAGTAAGGTTGTGCTGAAGATGTATTGTGTGTACCAGAGATCAGTCATAGTAATTTGGATAGATTGTTTTTCCTGGATGGGGTAGCAAACAGGAGAACTAGAAAGAAAGTCTGGTCAACGGGAGTCAGATTTCTATCTTTATCCAAGGATGCCAGTATTATCTTATTAAATACTACTAATCAAATTGAAAGATAAATGACAAATTGTGCTAGCTTCCAGCAATAACTTTATTTCTAGTTATGTAGTATTAATCCTAATAGAGAAAAGCAAACATTACTTCCCTCTAGATATTTTTTTTTTAATTTCAAATCATTTTGAATTTGTGCAGTTGTTAAAGTAATCTTGGAAGCCATATACTTAAGTTATAGAAACTCAGGGTTGCTGTAAAGCAAGATTGAGAACATTCCTAATACATAAGAGGCTGTAGTGGAAAAATTCAAAAGATGATCTTCTCTAAGACCTTCTACTACTATTTAAACATTTATTGAAAAGAACACTGATTTGGTAATTTGCATAACAACATGTCTATGATATTAGTTATGTTGCTTCTCTTTCAAAAAAGTATTCAGTATAAAAATTTCTTGAAGGGATTTTTGCCTTCAGCAAATGGTAAGTATGTGTGTCTGAGTAAGTGTGTGTGTCTTGAGAGAGAGAGGGAAAGAGATCTATAATTCAGAGCGACCAATATTCTCCTCCTCCTCTTTTTTTCCAAGCATGTACAATGTCACTCGGTTGACTTTTCTGGAATTGTTTATTACATCTTTGCAGTTTTAGAATTCTTGGGGGCCTTTATAATAAGGATATTTTGTGAACCTAGTCCAGTTCTCATAGAAATTGTGTCATATGACCCATCTGAATCAAAGCTCTGAAAAGATGTCAGTGTGCATTTAGAGGTATTTTTCCTAATTGCTTCACTTGAATTAGCCAGTTGCTCAAACATCCTGTTGTACGTGTGAAATTTACTTCTCCGCAATCACTAATGTTTTTGTCCATAAGGGATTCTAGGATTAGAGCAATTATTGAACCCTCTTTAGTCATTTACCAGATTGTATGGGGGCAAACTGGGCAGAAAAAAGGCAAACAGGTGTACATATTCTCTTCAGCAACATGATTGGCGGCTGGGATGGGACGGCTTCAGTTCTTGTGCAGTTTTAATTCTCCATGCATTTATCTGAATATCTCAAAGGAGGTTTATTTAAATGTAGTTAGATTGAATTTGGTGCAATTCTATCATAATTATAATAATCAAGGGTTTCTTAGTAACTTAGATGTTGAATTTACAACTTACTGCAATTTCTGATCATCGTTGTGCTACATGGTATAGATGGGAATGTATGGGACCCTAAGGCTAGGAATTTCTTTGCTAAGCTGTAAAAGAATATTCATTTCTACTAAGCAAATTTTAGTGTATGTAATATTTTCAGTTCTTCAAATCCTTCAGAAGAATTTTATTGCTTTGACTTTTACAGTTGTAATTCTACTAATTAGCCATAATCAAAGAATATAGACATCAGCATAATTGATAGGACAGAACAGTTCAGCCTCTTCAATTTGTTACCTTTAAACCTTCCAAGGGAAGAAATAGAATTAAATCTTTTTATTCAGAGTCTTCATTAAATAGATGCACTAGTGTAGAAATAACAAAGAATTAAGAATGAATGCATGTGATTATTTCAGGGAGCTTCATATTCATACCAAAACAGGATCAACTACAGCCATAAAAAATTCATCAGAAGGAAATTAAACAGCCATATATATTGGAATATCCAGTGCAAATGAAAAATGGTGATATTAATTAATTATAGTAGTGAACCCTTTCCTGGTATTTCTGATTTTTGTACTCAATTCTGTATTCTGCACATGTCCATATAAGATACGGTGTTATATCAACATGAATGCTTCTATTCTTGTGGAACTGATTTTAATAGATGTTATGGTTGAGAACTTGAAGGTAATGTGGAAGTTGATGTACAATGTGGTCTGGGTAAAGTTGTAATCAGTCTGAAATGATTCCATCAGCAACTTAAAGATGCATCCAGATTCATTGCTACTCCTGCATAATAGTGGATAGAATGATTTTTTTAACAAAATGTATTTATTATGTGCTATTTTTTTAAAATTGAATTGTTCCTGATTTTGGTCATTTATGTTCAATTTGATTATTGTTACTTCCATATAAAGCTGGGGTTACTGTTGGTGAGTGATTCTCCCTGCTAGAAACAGTCCACCTCCATGTTTGGGTTTACGGTCAGGAGTGGTTTGGGATTTCATGGTTTCCATGACTACCATGGACTTATTCCACATCAGCATGGCCTGACATCTACCCCTGTTTACAAATATATTTTTCGTTTGGAGCAGGGAGAATATAATATGAGGGACAGAATATTAACATCATATCTTGATCATCATTAGATCAAGACTTAGTGGCAGTATCAACTTATTTGGTCCACATTAAGCATCTTATGGATCTAATTTCCAGCAGAGTTATTTTGGAGTTTCCCACAATATGGCAGTCTGATATAGAGGAATACCGTATATCCCTAGAATATAGAGATAACAACGATACTAGATTGGATTTTCCCTCTATGGCTTCTCTCTGAGTGCGGTTCCTGGGATGCACCTTAGTTTACTGAGACGTTTTTAAGAAATGAAATTCCACAAGAGCTTCCTGGACTGGGGTTAGCAAAAATGAAGAAGTTCAACCAACCATTACAGATAATCAGCTTAGAGCAGTGATGGGGAGCCTTTTAGGCACTGAGTGCCCAAAGTGTGCATGCACACCCAAATTGCAAGGTGTAGGCGGATACACCCGTATGCCCTGCTCAGGCACCCACACCCCGCCCAAACTGCAAGGCGCAGGGGCATACAGGCCAGCACCCTGCACATGCGCAGCAGAAATCCGAAGACCAACTGGCCGTTGGGAGGCGCACATGCATGTACAACAGAGTCCCGAAACAGAGCTGTGGCGACGGCATGCATGCCCACAGAAAGGGCTCTGTGTGACACCTCTGGCACACATGCCATAGGTTCTCCACCACTGGCTTAGAGGCTGCACCAGTAACGGTATGTCTAGTGAAATGCCAGGAGTTTTCCACAGGTGGAATGCCATTATTACCCTGTTGATAACTAATGTCTCAGTCTATTTGCTACTTTAACATCTTGAAAATTCAAAAAATAAGATTTAATATAATGACTAAGAAAAAATAAAAAATAAACACTTAAGTGTGTGTGTGTGTACAGTATGTGTAAAGATAAGGTAAAGGTTCCCCTTGCACATACACTATATTGCCAAAAGTATTCACTCATCTGCCTTCACTCGCATATGAACTTACGGTAAGTGACATCCCATTCCTAATCCATAGGGTTCAATATGATGTCGGTCCATCCTTTGCAGCTATAACAGCTTCAACTCTTCTGGGAAGGCTGTCCACAAGGTTTAGGAGTGTGTTTATGGGGATTTTTGACCATTCTTCCAGAAGCGCATTTGTGAGGTCACACACTGATGTTGGACGAGTTTACGTGGTCTACCACTTCATGGCTGAGTTGCTGTCGTTCCCAAACACTTCCATATTCTTATAATACAGCTGACAGTTGATTGTGGAATATTTAGGAGCGAGGAAATTTCACGACTGGATTTGTTGCACAGGTGGCATCCTATCACAGTTCCACACTGGAATTCACGGAGCTCCTGAGAGCGACCCATCCTTTCACAAATGTTTGTAAAAACAGTCTGCATGCCTAGGTACTTGATTTTATACACCTGTGGCCATGGAAGTGATTGGAACACCTGGTTCTGATTATTTGGATGGGTGAGCGAATACTTTTGGCAATATAGTGTATGTGCTAGTCATTCCCGACTCTAGGGGGCGGTGCTCATCTCCGTTTCAAAGCCGAAAAGCCAGCGCTGTCCGAAGACGTCTCCGTTAGCTGGCATGACTAAACGCCAAAGGCGCAGGGAATACTATTACCTTCCCACCAAAGTGGTCCCTATTTTTCTACTTGCATTTTTATGTGCCTTCTAACTGCTAGGTTGGCAGAAGCTGGGACAAGTAATGGGAGATGACTCCATTTTGTGGCGCTAGGAATTCGAACTGCTCACCTTTCTGATTGACAAGCTCAGCATCTGAGAGAGTGAGAGAGAGAGAGAGAGAGAGAGATGGACATAGATGAGATATAACATTAGAGGTTACATTATATGTATGCAAATGTACATATGTATTCTTTTGCCTTTTTTAGGTTTTTTAATTATTTTTAATAATTTTTATTAAATTTCTTTCTTTTTCTGAACATAAATTATTCTCCTGATTTTTCACACATTATCTTGCAAACATCTCTCTTCAATTTGGCAGATATCCATTTTATAACAACCATGAGCCTCTTGTTCGTTATGTACTTTAACAGGAACATGATGGAACGCATGATGTTGGCATTGTTTTATTTTATTTTGACAGGAAGAGGCTTTTGACTGTGAAGCAGCTTACCATATGCAATTTAGCTCTTCATGACTAACAACCTTTCCTGATTATCCTTCTGTTTTATGTGCTGTAGAAAGTTCTTGCCATTGAACTTCTACAAGCTGACAAAGTTTCTAAGATCTTTTTTTCTTAACAAATCCATTTACAGTAAACATTTAAGAGAATGCTGCTCATCTAAGCTAGGCAACAGCTCAGTAACTGTTAATGTGGCATACTGTGACCCTAAATAAATTTATATTCGGAATCTGTTGGTAGTTCAAATTGAATAGATATAGGAATCCATACGTCTTACAAATAGGATAGTTCCAAAAGTTACCCATTTTGGTCTATTTTAAGATCAAAAGTAAATTGGAAATTTGGATTATAACATGACTAATGGATTTATAGTATATGGTAGTATGGATATACATTTATATGGCTTTATCTGCTGTATAAATTGTAGAAGTAATGTTGACAATCTCAAAAAAACCCACTTTCAGCTGTCCTAGGAACATCTTTGAGAGATATCTTATATAATTTCATTTTAAAATGCTGCTACTGTCATAAAAGTTGCATTGGAATTTTAGAACTGTCACCACAGTAATCAAGCTTGTCCTTGATGTCTTTAAATTCTTTAAATCCTTTGAATTCAGGACAACTTTTATGAGCTTATTTTAAGAGTACAACCAAAATAGTGTGAAATACTAAGAAACCAAAGTTTTGCAGTTTCTTTTAAAATTCTGCATTCATTCATCTCTAAATGAATATGGTTTGAATGATAACAGCAGGTCTCTACAAGGTTCCAGTTCTAATTTTTATGCCCAATCAATCTGAATTTGCCCAAGGAAATATATATTCAGTACAGGTACTGTACACATTAAGTACTTCAAGATTTTATTTTCTATGTATAAAATCCCATTACATCTCTGCTGTTAATTGAAGAATTATCCATATGCCACCCCTTGTGCAGAAACAGGTAGGTGGTGATCTATGTAGCATCTTTCATATTGCTCTGACACAAACATAGCCCTCTAGATTGTTTTTAGGAGCCCCAGAGTAGCAGAATCATCATAAGGATATTTCTCCCATTTTTTTTTATGATTAAAATACTATCATCTTCTACTCCAGGCAGAGCCAATTAGGACAGGATCCCTGTCATTAACAACAATTGTTAGTAATATGGGAATCATTAGAATTCCGTCTCAGTTGTCAAAATGGCAGGCATGAGCAAAGCTCGGCCCTTTTCTTCATGCCTGAGATGTACATGAAAGAAGGGTTTGGCTTTGATTGCATGGATGCCTCTGTCTTCTTTCCAGGACTAAGGAGTGGCTTTCTTTTTCTTTCAAAGCCTCTGTTTAGAAGTGTAGATATATTGCATGGAAAGAGTTCTTGTCTGATTTTGTTCATGAGATTGATATAAATTTTGTATTAAATAGGAGTTGGTTATCAATTGTTGTTTTGGAAATCTATAATGTTCTTTTAACTTTTGTAAATTCTCTCTGGATTTTTTTCCCGTCGGCAACTATCTAAGGTTCCTTTCTCAGCACTTTCAAGAGGTTAAAATGTTTTATAGTTTGCTAATGTCACAGTCCTATATATACCGTATATACTCGAGTATAGGCCGGCCCGAATATAAGCCGAGGCACCTAATTTTACCACAAAAAACTGGAAAAGTTATTGACTCGAGTATAAGCCTAGGGTGGGAAATGCAGCAGCTACCGGTAAATTTCAAAAATAAAAATAGATACCAATAATGCTTTTGAATATTTATTTCAAAGAAAAACAGTAAACTAGCTCTGGGACATCGTTATGTGGCTGCTTGCCATAACAAGGAGGAGGTGGGACATCGTTGCAGAGCGGCAGGAGGGGGAGGAAGGGGAATCGTAAGACAGCCCTGCATTACATTAGAACGTGAGGAGGGGGGATGGTGCGGTGCGTGCTGCGCGGCAAACTGACACAGAGGGAGGGGAAACTCACAGGGGCGCCGGGCCATTCACGAGCGTCACCCAGCGGCATGGCCCCGCCCCTTTTTCTCCTCCATTTCGGGCAAATTTTTCACTGACTCGAGTATAAGCCGAGGCGGCTTTTTTCAGCCCAAAAAGTGGGCTGAAAAACTCGGCTTATACTTGAGTATATACGGTACTTACTGTGATTATTTCTTACAAGTGAGCATGTAAATAATTACTGAAAGTCAATATTTAATTTTAATGTCATCGTTATGAGTTTCTAAAAAAGAAAAAAGATTCTGCTTTCTTAATATCTGTGGACAAGAATTCCTGTTGCATAATTCCATAAGTTTCAAGTTTATTAGAATTTGTATGCCGCCCACTCCCATAGGGACTCTGGGCGGCTCACAATAAGGTTCTCAATTTAGCACTAAAGCAAATGTTTTGCCCTAATTTCCTTTAGGGTAGTTTGCTTTATTTTTAATGGAAGTAAAGATTCTTAAGCAAAACAATCTGTCAAATTTGAATTTCTACTTTATGGTTTCTTAGTCTAATACTATATGAGCTTTGATTCTAGCAGTGTATTGGATATGCCATTGATACAAATGCTATTGAACAACTGAACTTGTTAATCCACAGAAATAAAATGATATATTTTCACCTATCAATACAAACACATTTTTTTGGCTCCAGGCTGAAATAGACTATGATAGTGTGCATATACTGTACTATATTGTCAACATTCAGAGACTTGAATACAGTATCAAGCCCTACTAATTATTATTAAATTGCATGAATATTATATCATTTATTTTTATTCTTAGAGGTTGTTAGGACTTGATTTAAACCCACTTGTACCTTACATTTTGGCTGACATTCTTACTCTTGTGTCTTTCAGAAATACCTTCACGATCCCCGGAAATCATGTCAGTAGGATCTCACTCATTCTCTCCAGGAGGCCCTAATGGGATCATTAGAAGCCAATCCTTTGCTGGTTTCAGTGGTCTTCAAGAAAGACGATCCAGGCAAGTATCACCTTCAAAGTCAAGCTGTAAACTGAAGGAAAACTCATATATCTCAATCACTTTAGCTCTGGAGATCTGTTCTCATTTCAGGGCGTATCTCTGCCTCTGTAATAAATCTGACACTGTTTGTGATTAAAATAGCCATTTAAGCAACTACTAGACAAGCTTTGTCAAAGGTTCTACATGACCTGATCTCCTCTTTTACTCCAGTAAACTTCCATCAGCTCTATAGGATGGAATGGAAAGGAGGGCTTTCCCATCCTCCACAATCAGTTGAAAGATAAAAATATAAGGCTGAGTCAGACTATTTGCTTTGTTAAATATTTTGATTCTTTTTATACCTAGTTCCACCTAGATAAGTCCAGGTAACCATTTAGAGCAATATTTCATAAGGCTGGGTGATTGCATTAATCTGAATAGATCTTCATATTAAATGTCATTATTTAATACTGAGCATATTAGATCTCCCACAATGCTCGGTACAATTGTACATATGCATTAGGGAAGTATATGATGATTAGATTGAAAAACATGACTGCAGCCTGTTACAGTCCACCCCTTTGCAAAGATATCTGCTTAAATAATTTTCAAACCTACAGCTGGCCCTGTCTTTTGAAGGACATATATATATGTATATGTGTATATGTGTATATGTGTATATGTATGTGTATATATATATGTATATGTGTGTATATATATATGTATGTATGTATGTATGTATGTATGTATGTATGTATGTATGTAGGTCTCTAGTTGTTCGGGTTTTCTCCCGCGTAGAATTGGAGATGTCTTGGCGACGTTTCGACAAAGTCTCATTCGTCATCTTCAGGCTGCTTCAGACTACTTCAGGTTTGGTGTTTCCAAACCTGAAGTAGTCTGAAGCAGCCTGAAGATGACGAATGAGACTTCGTCGAAACGTCGCCAAGACATCTCCAATTCTACGCGGGAGAAAACCCGAACAACTAGAGACCTACATACTAACACCCGCGAAAACCTCAGAATATATATATATATATATATATATATATATATATATATATATATATATATATATATATATATATATACACACATACATACATACATACATATATATATATATATATATACACATACATACATACATACATACATACATACATACATACATACATACATACATATATATATATATATATATATATATATATATATATATATATATATATATGTTGTATTTGTGCTGATAAATAAATAAAGGGAGACTAGTATAGATCTATTTCAAGCTATTTAGCTCTCATCAGCTAGCCATACCCTTAGCGGGAATCGAGCCTGTGCTGTATTTCCACTAAGGGTATGGCTAGCTGATGAGAGCTAAATAGCTTGAAATAGATCTATACTAGTCTCCCTTTATTTATTTATCAGCACAAATACAACAATATAACAAAAAGGCAACAGTAAAAATATTGGGTTTCTGCCTGGATGGTCTCTTGTG
This sequence comes from Thamnophis sirtalis, assembly GCF_051295495.1. NCBI lineage: Eukaryota > Metazoa > Chordata > Lepidosauria > Squamata > Natricidae > Thamnophis > Thamnophis sirtalis. Next base: position 165,201,148 of record NW_028261382.1, read on the forward strand.
ACAAGCCGAAGGACAGAGAATGGAAGTAGTGATCTTTCTCCCATATTTGGGCATACCGGGGGTTGTAAAATATTATATATATATGTGTGTGTTATATTTGTGCTGATAAATAAATAAATAGATAAATAAATAATAGATAGATAAATAGATAGATAAATAAATAAATAAAATAAATAAATATACACACACACACACATATACATATATACACATATACATACATACATACATACATACATACATACATACATACATACATACATACACATATATATATATAATATATATATTTAATATATATATATATTGTTTTTAGAAAGGGTTTACCTCTAATTCTATGTTTCATGTACTGTGCTTTTTAAGTTATTAATACTAAAACTCTTTTGCTTTTTTGATGGCAGTATTACAAATCTTTGTTTTCTTAGGGCTGCATTTTGCAGCAAGGATTAATTTGATGCTGGCTGAAGCTGCCAGGGAATTTCTCTGCACCACTTTAATTCAAACAGGCTAAGCAAATTCAAAGTTGCTTAGCTCATTGAGATCACGTTTTTGTTTTGTAATAATTTACATTTTGCCTGAAAATGAGTTAAAATGGCTAATGGGTACTAAAGACCATGATGCCACTTACTGTTGTGAGCAAGCAAATAGCTGTTCATCAAGCTTCTTCGTTTTATTGAATATGTATGGTGTATTTTAATTTGTTGTTACTTCCACTAAATCTTTGCAATAGGTCATAGTGCAGATTTAAGTAAATGAATAAATGGAATGATAAAAGCACTGAACTTATTAGCAAGCTAAATATCAGATGCTGACTAGCCAATTGCCATGATGGCTTCATAACCAATCACCTTTTACTTCTCTGACAGGCAACATTATGTTTTTTCCTTGGAAACATTAGGAAATGCTGCTTAGAAAATATTAAAATATTCCACATGTATTTTCCACATGTAATGTATTTGTTTCCAAGAAAAAACGCTTTCCCTTTTCATTGCAGATGTAATTCCTTTATTGAGAATTCTCCTGCACTCAAAAAACCCCAAGCCAAAGTGAAGAAAGCACACCATTTGGGGCACAAAAGTAACAGCTCAACTAAGGAGCCGCAGCCTGAAAGAATGGAGGAAGTTTACAAGGCCTTGAAGAATGGATTGGAGTAAGAGCTTTTATTACTGCTGGATGTATTGCTCAAAAAGGGGAAAAAAAGTTCTGTGTGATAAACAAGAACTTATCTACTGATGTCAAAGATAGCTAATCAGTTTCCAACCAGCAAAAGTACCTAGTTTGTTGATAGCCTAAAGATTGATTTGCACAATCCGTAGGTATTTAGTCATCTGGATAGTTTCAGTCCAACAGATGCCTCTTATCTTTCGGTTTTAGTGCATAATAGCTGCAAGAATCTCTACCTTTTGTTATTTCAGCTGATGCCCAAATGATTCTGTATTTAACTCTGGGGGGATATGGCATGCTATGCTGATGTCTTGCATTTAGCATGGTTTGTAACAAAAATGAGGAAATATACAGTGGTATATTTCAGCCCAGTGATATTAATTAATTGTTGGTCAACTTACTTTAGGAATTGGGCGAGAGTAGAGTTATGTAGGGCTTTGTCAATTGTGTTTGAAAACTAAAAAGAATGGCATGTCCATTGTGATTTGGCCTTTATAAATGCACCTTTTTTCTAGTCTCCCTTCCATGCCTGCTGCAATTATTGCAATATACTAAAACATTGTAAGAATGAGAGAACCTGTCTCAAATAATATGTTTGTTAAGCAAACTGAAGTGTGATTCTGATGCGAGAGATTATTGCAGTTTTCTGTGGTCCTCTAAGGACACTGAACATAAGTGAGAAAGTTTTATGTATATGAGTAATTTTTATTTATATTTTATAAATCACATCTGCAAAATTTGACTTTCCTGTCTTTTTCCACAGATGAACTATATTTATGAGTAAAAGTATCTATTTCAGCCAAATATTTACTCTATAAAGAAATAATGCTTAAGTCTTTAAAAAGTTACATTTTATTTATTTAGATTTATATGGGAATATAACATTGCTGATGTTTCAATTTTGTATTCTCTTTACAGTGAATATTTAGAAGTTCATCAAACAAAACTGGATAAATTAAGTAGTCAATTGAAGGACATGAAAAGAAATTCGCGGCTGGTATGCTTGTCTAAAGATTCAAAATAGTAGAAAACAATGTGCTAAACAAGGAAATTAAGAATTGGATTTTAATGTTGGGATGCTGCATATGAAACTAAGGGCTCATTATGTTTTAAACAAATACAATACATATTCTGCCACTTCAGGCATTTGATTATAATATACCTATATTACCACATGATGTTGATATACCAGATCTTTGTTTTCACAAATATGTTTCCCCTTAGATCTATATCATACTATTCCAACATTTAGTGCAGTGAACAATATATATCATTATTTTTGTATAATAATAACTTTTGCAAAGAGAGAAGAAGATATGGGAGGAAATAGAGTTAATTCATTTGTAAAAACTCAGTACAGTACTTCAAAGTTATTGTAACCACTTTTCTCAAAATAGACAATTATGGTTGCATTTTTGTATATTAAATCTGTGTGGGCCACTCTATATAAATGATTACAACAATGTCAGGAAACCATTTTATCTTTTTGCCTATGCCTCTGCATGTAAACATTTTCTGGAAAATTTACAACTGAATTTATGTTCCCCTATTTCTTCTCACCCTGAACTGTCTGAAAAAAATGCAATTTTAAAAATGATATTTATTACAGTTGTTTTCATTTTGGTTCAATTTGTTAGGACACTGTTTAAAACTATCACATCTTCATTGAAAGAGTATCTTATTTTTAGTAATATATTCATTTCATTCATTTCAGGGGGTGCTGTATGAACTTGACAAGGTAAGTATTTTGTAATTACTATACTTCAATAGACAAATAATCTCAGTTATGTGTGGTAGCAGAAAAAAATCTTCCTTCTAATTGGAAATTGTGGATGTTGTAGTCCCGATATATATTAAAAGCTGGAGAAGGCTGCAGCATGGCATCTCATTAGTTAGAGAACTCATAAAGTAAAAAATCCTATCATTTTTCCTTCATTTACTTGGCAAACACCACTTTCAGTCCACAAAATCAATTACAAATAGTGATTTGAAGATTCTTGTCTAAGGTGATTATAGGGACATCTCAGTAAGTGCATAAAATATTGATTGAGTACAGTATGTGATTTGAAACCCTTTTATACAGTAACTTGAGATACATCTAATGGAACTGGGAAACCCTGTTTTGTCCAAAACCATTCGTGATTATTTCGTAAATTTAGAATGAAATTAAAAGCACTTTAATTCTGGTGTCTTCCTTGCCCAGATAGATAGACCTGAAGCTTCTCATTTTCAAGGAAGTATTGAATTACTTTTGAATATCAACCTGGTCTTATATGAGAATATTAGACATAGAGAGAAGTATGCATTGATTCAGCTAAATTCAGATATCTGTTCTTATTTTGATTATTTTATTTTTCAGCAAATGAAAGCAATTGAAAGATATATGAGAAAGCTTGAGTTTCATATCAGTAAGGTAATTAACTTCCTTTCATTCTGTTTCCAACTTTGTTCTTCAAAAAAAGCCTGTCTAGCAATGCTGTATCTGGGAGTCTAGAGAAACCATCTCACAAAGCAGTTCTTTAGATAAACATAGATTAAGGCTTGCAAGTAAGCTTATGTAAATTAGCAGAAGACTCTTGTACAGCCTATAAGGGAATTTGCCATGTTCCCCAAGGTGTTCTCATAGCAAGTCTGTTTCAAACTGACCTGAAACAAGAGGAAATGAGGTGAGATAACAGAATTAATGTACTATTAACAGCCTTATCTTTTCCTGCCTGAAGGATAAATACATTTCTAGATGGAACATTTCATTTTTGACAAAAACCTTGTCTTTCAACAGAGCTCTTAATTGTCATCCAATTGCCAGAATGTTTAAAATACCCCTATAGGGTCATCCCCTATTAATAATTCATTATTTCCCTGTCTATATATTTGCACGATACATAATATTTGCATGATACATAATATGCATGGAATCACATAGGCACGTTCAGAGAGTTGTTACTTCTCTTTCATTTGTACAATAAAATATTTCACACCACTAAGTGCAACAAAGCACTTTATTCAGTCATGCTGAGTGCCTATTGCTGAAGGCCATATTTTAGGACATGAGTCTCTATTGCTGCCATTTGTATTTTGAAAATGGTGCATGTAACTGAAATGAAATTAGCTGTAAGGCTGCTGCATGAGGCACTTGAATTATGTTTCCTTTTTTCTATAATAGTAGATGTCAAACAGTATAGAATTATCTTGTGGATTTTTTTAAAAAAATGCAACCTTCTTTTATGGGACATTCAAAACATAACCCTGTTATTTATTTCATGCTCATAAATCAAATATTCATCAAGAAAATAAATCCAAAATAGCATGTTTCCTGCTAGCAAGCTCATGAGTGGGTACTTTGTGTTTGAGTCCCTCCCACTCAGAACAAAGTGATTTCAACGTTTTACATAAGACTGAGTTGCTACAGAACTAAATCCACATCCAAATTGCTTAGGTATGTTAGCTTGTTGTTCTGTAACCCATGGTAACAAACGTGGAGAACTTTATGTGAAGCAAGGCTTTTAGAAGAAAACACAAGCGATTGTAATTGAAAACATTTCAAGGAAAGTTGCACAACTTTTATCACTATGACAAGCAGTGCGCATTCTGGTGAAAGCTGGGTCCTAAATTTAAGTTTTGAAAGGGAAGTAAAGGAAGGAAATGTGGCCATGACAGCTTTTGAATGTCACTGGTGGGTTTGTGGTAGATCTGCTCAAGCTGACAAGGAAAAAAATATGTACCATTTTGTGGTACATGTACAGCAGTCTTGTTAATAGAAGTAAAGACTATAACATGACAATTTTTATGGTCAGGTATTTTGATCTTCAGTTGCCATACTAAACCAATAAATAATAGTTTTGGTAATTACAAAGAGTTTATTTATAGGCATCTGTAGCTTACAGGAATCTACACCTTTTTCAATAAATATATCCTACTGCTGGATCTGAATTGTTTCAGGCTAACATATCTGAGCTGCTAGTGCCCAAAGTTCATATATGACCATCATAACTTTGAATCAGTCATAGGTAACACCAGGATGGCTCCATTGTAACTTCAAAAGGACACTAAGCGACTAGTCATAGGTCAAGGACCTCCTATATTCATTTTTTATAGTGCTTTGTTTGGGTCTGTCTGGTATGTAAAATCTGTTAAGTCTCTTGCATTCCGTTATTTTTTGTTGTTCCTGGAAACTATTCCCATGCATATTAAAGATACTACATATTTTTCACTCATTGCATATCTTCGTGCAGTATCCTACTACAATGTTTCAGAAAGTCTTCTAATCATTAGAAAAATAGAAAAAGGTTAGAGTACAATGGGGAATCAATAAAAATCAAGCCTCTAGCTTCCTGTGAATGGAAATGTTTTCTATTTATACCAAAGTGTCGTACATAATGTACTGTAGGAAATGATAATTGTGTGATTTGGTCTTGCAAGAAATATATTGTAGCAATAGCAATAGCAGTTAGACTTATATACCGCTTCATAGGGCTTTTAGCCCTCTCTAAGCAGTTTACAGAGTCAACATATTGCCCCCAACAATCCGGGTCCTCATTTTACCCACCTCAGAAGGATGGAAGGCTGAGTCAACCCTAAGCCGGTGAGATTTGAACAGCCAAACTGCAGAACTGCAGTTAGCTGAAATAGCCTGCAGTGCTGCATTTAACCACTGCGCCACCTCGGCTCCTATTGTACCTACATAGAAGGAACAAAAGGGTTGTTTTGCTATTTAAATGGCAGAACAATTCTATGAGTAGTTCTTGGGACCATATTTCCTTTTATTTCTTGTCTGGAAGTTAGCTTCACTAAGCATAGTGGGCCTCTGTTCCAAGGAAATAATCATAAAATTAATCTGTAATAATTTATCTGGTAGGAAAAAAAACATTTGGGCTTTGATTTCCAATTTTTGCTCAGTAGGAGATCTTATATTGGCAAGAATGTAATATTCTCCTTTTCTTCTTAAGCAAACGTTTTTGTATACTACAGTAGCATGTTGCTGCTGTCGTTTACTTATTCTGAAAATTAAATCAAATTATAAGAAATTATTAAATGCAGGTATTATTAGTGTTGAAAGAAACCTTAATGAAAAATGTTTGCATAAAATTTAAATGGCTCAGCATAATAATTGTTCATTATTCCCCATTATTCATTGGGAAAACTGAGATATTAAATTTTGAAAAATAGTTGTGAGACAAGAGAATGATGTCCTTTACGCAGATAATTATTTTCCATACAAAGACACCACTAGCACTGAAATTGTTTGCCCATTTTCCCCTATGAATTACTATATTTTCACCTGAATAATTCATACATCTTTCGATTGGTTTCGATTGTTTTTTTTCCCTCCAACCTCTCAGTTTTGCTGTTTTTCTTCCTATCAGGTAGATGAACTCTTTGAAGCCTACTGTATCCAAAGGCGGCTTCGTGATGGTGCCAGCAAAATGAAGCAAGCCTATGGGTTGTCCCCTGCTAGCAAGGCAGCTCGAGAGAGTTTATCAGAAATCAATAAAACCTATAAAGAATATACTGAGGTATAAAATGATCTACGTTTTCTTTAGGCTTTCTAGATTGAAATTTTGTTTCAATTGTTGTGAAAAAAAATAGATTATGGATTTTTTAAAAAAAAAAAGTATTTACAGTGAAAATTATTAAATTTATGCAGCATTGTGTATTTTGCCATAAAAAATAGCCTGTTTAGCACATGAGGTTTGATTCCCAAAAAAGTGCTTTAGAGCAAACTTAAGCAAGATTGTAGGAATGAAACAAAATGTTAAAAAGTTATGATATTTATGCAGTTACTTAACAAGCACATCTAAATTCTATTAAAGTAACCAAAATAGCTTTACAATCCCCAAGGCATGTCACATCTTTTGAGTAGCCCTAATGTTTGGAAATTGAAAGTTGAAAAATTTGACACACCCACTAGGAACCTAACAGGATCGATTTGGAATTCATTAAAGCCACTATATCTATTTTCTAGAAAAATGCTTCTACAGTTTGAGATGCTACAGAATTTCAGGAAAAGGCACTATAGTTTTAAAAGCTGTAGGCCAGTGCACCATTTTCAAATCAAATCTGAAACATTGTGTTGAAGTCACTGCAATTAATAGTTTGTAAAGCGAAGGTCCCCTTCAAGAATGAAGGATTTAAGGACATTTGATTCACTCGGAGTGGAATATTAACATTCCAGCAGATATTAGATAGGATTTGCCTCTTCTTCAAGCATGACTATTTTAGTAATTTTGATTAATATCAGTTTCTTAAATTTTGGTGTAGAATTGACCATATATCTAGGAATACATGTTTACTTAGTAAAGTTAAATGTTTTATAATATGTGATGTAAGTATAATAATTTATAATATAACATGAATACCAAAATGAACAGCACTTTGATGTGGTACTTAATGCAAATGCTTAGTCCTAAGTATAAAGAGTGCCTGTGTTTGTATTTCATTGGGTATTTTACAATTGAAAGCAACTGTTCATATAGTTTTCCAAATGTCCTGCTAGAATATTTGAACCTATGGGTAGAAAAAATGGTTGCTTATATGATTCATTTTAATAAAACTCAATGATCTGGAAGAAACTATTGGATTTTGATCCCTGGGTAGCCAAGAAGGCATGATTTCCAAGGGAGCACTGATTTTTTTCCACCCGTTAACTATTATTGTAAACTCAACCAAGGCCTACTTCAGAAATCACGACACTATAATTAGTGGTAATGAACACAGTTCAATGTGTTTTTAAGGTACCTTTATATAGTTCATTTGGAATAGTTGATCTGATATTAGTCTTCTGTTTTCCTACACAGAACATGTGTGCCATTGAAGGAGAGCTGGAAAATTTAATGGGGGAGTTCTGCATCAAGATGAAAGGTAAATTAATTGTCTTGACCCTCATGCCATTTTTTACACAAACGATCTCAGCAAGGGATCTCTGTGTGTGGTTTCTGACAGCACAGAGAGGACAGTTCAATTCAGATAAGAGGTTTGTTGTCTCTCACTCACCTCTTTGGGTATAAAGATTTCCAAATGTTTCCGCTGTGTTTCTAAATTGAAATGTCTCATGTTAATTGAAATAGCAAGCATTTACAGCAAATTTTATAAAGTTTTTGTCTTGTTTAAAGATATGGGTAAAAAGGTTTAAGATCAAAAATTATAGTTAAAAGATGCTTATTTTTTGCATATATTTTATTATGCAATTAATCCTATTGTAGAGCTAAAAAAAGTCTGCTACAAATTGTAAATATTGATATTACTTTTTATGAGATCAATATTTGATTAATTAAAAAGATAAACACCTCTGGAGCATACTGTATACTTAGAATTGCATGAATAAATAGTTTGGTAGGTATTAAAGATATCCATATCTCTTTCTCAATTTATTAGTGTGAGTGGAACAGAAGCGTCTTTAGTAGACAATATTGCCTCTTGAGAAATTTGTGAATTTATAATTTAACATTCTTTTTCCCTTGAAAGTCACTTCAATTCATATATAGGCTGAATTTCATACATCAATAGAAAAACTTGACAATTGTTAACTTGGAGCATCCTAAGAGACCCTTGTATATCTGTTGATATTTTGAGGGTTCTTGTTTTAGACTTTGGCTGCTTTCCTCTCTTCTTTTGTCTCCTCTCTTCTCCTCTCCACTTGTGGTGAAAAAAAATACCACCACAAAAATAGAAAAGGGCATTTCTTTCCTTGAAAACTTAATTTCTATCACTTTTTTAACTTTCCAAAATCAAAAGTACTGATCACCCTTTTGCTGTTTATTCCAAAAAAAGATTTAAAATCTTAAACTTGTACAGGTAGTCTTCAACGTATGTAACTGAGCCCAGAATTATGGTCATAACTCATGGAGACCCCTCATCTTAATTAATCCTTAATTAACTTATAAGTGAAAATCTGTGGGACTCTATAGATACCTATTGCAATACATTACTTAAATAGGTATCAAATCATGACATTTTAATTGTCCAAGGAGAGATTTACATGTATTTGATACTCAATCTAGTGTCACCAAAGTAGTTACTTCTAATTGCAGACAGGGCCATAAAATTATTTATTTTTTTAGAAGCTTTCTCCCTGAAGTATTTGTCTATGTCACATCCTAATGTACTTAGAAAAGAGAAGAATGCAAAATATGAATTTCAGCAATATTACTTATCTTTGATGTTTTCATTGTTCAAATGGTACTTTTTATGATTACGATAAATGAAATGCAATGATTTAGGCTACATTTTCTGATATCTGCGTAAGGATCTGTTTCTCAACATCTGAGTACCCACTAAAGGATGGATGCTTTTCTTCGCAGCATATTGTTATTGTAGAGGATTCATTTTTCTTTCAGCATTAACCTAAATCATGCATTGCAATAAAGTGAGCATATAGATTTCCAGCAAGAGTAGGAATGGATATGAACGCTAGCAGCAGTTACATTTGTAGGAAGTGGATCTTTAACTTTAACAATACTTAGCATGATTTAATATGAAATATAAAGCTTTGAATGTTAACCTTTAAAGGTATGTTGGAGCAGTTCCATAGCAAGTTAATGCAGCAGCATTTATAAGACCAGTGTTCCTTAAGGAAAAAAATCCTTGTTATTCATTTTAATTTGTTTTCTCCCCATTCAGAAATATATGTGCTTATGGGCAAGTACCGTTTCCCCGAAAATACAAACTGTCCTGAAACTAACACCTTGCCACATTTTTCACGTGGGCAAAAATATAATCCCATCCCCGAAAATAAGCCCCCTGGACAACACCCCCCCCTCCGCCCAGGCAGAGCATCACTCGCCGACCTAGCGGTATCCCGAAGGCACCAAGCCGTGGGAGCCGGGGAGGGAAGGCGCTCACGTTCCTTGGCGCCTTCGGGATACCGCTAGGTTGGGGAGTAGCATTCTGCCTGGCTGGAGGGGGGAGTTGCCGGGCGGCTGCTCTCTTGCAAGCGGGCTCCCGAAGAGCCGGCACAGCCTCTGGGCGAAGCAGCCATGAGGTGACCATGCTCACAAACAGTCGCCCGGCAAATCCCCTCTCCAGCCGGGCAGAGGAGCATTCACTGACCTAGGGGGTATTCCTAAGGCGCCAAAGCACGTGGCGCTCTGCTCGCTCCCCAGCTCCCGTGGCTTGGCAAATTTGGGATACCCCCTAGATCAGTCCATGGAGCTCTGTCCGGCTGGAGAGGGGGGTTGCGTGAGTGCCTGTTCCATCCCCGCTGCGCTCCGAGCATGACTTCTTCTTCGGCTTTCAAACTCCAAAACTCGGCTGCCGAGTCTTCCAGCAGCGGCCACTCTAGGAGTGCACTCTACGGTTGTGGGCCGGCTGCCAGATAGAGTCTTCCAGACAGAGAGTCTCCCAGCAGCCAGCCCACAACCATAGAGCGCACTCCTAGAGCGGCCACTGCTGGAAGACTCTGCAGCCGAGTTTTGGAGTTCGGAAGCCGGAGAAGAAGTTATGCTCGGAGTGCAGTGGGGGTGGAACAGGCGCTCATGCAACCCCCCACTCCAGCCGGGCAGTGCCAAGCCGCGGGAGCAGGCAGAGCGCCACGTACCTTGGCGCCTTATGAATAGCCCCTAGGTCAGTGAATGGCGCTCTGACCGGCTGGAGAGGGGGTTTGCCGGGCAGCTGCTCGTGAGCGTGGTCACCTCATGGCTGCTTCGCCCCTGAGGCTGTGTCCGGCTCTTCGGGAGCCAGTTTGCAAGGGAGCAGCTGCCCGGCAACCCCAAAACAATAAGCCCTCCCCCTATAATAAGCCCAAGGCCATATTTCATGGGGCAAAAGAAAATAAGGCCCTGTCTTATTTTCGGGGAAACACGGTAACAAAAATCAAACTATAACATTAAAGGAAATGCCCTCTGCAGAGTATTAGTAAATGTTTCAAGTCTATAAATACTAAACAAATAAGAATGTGAATGTTAATATCAACCCAATGTAAAATAATTTTGTTCTGGGATTTAGACTGCTGCTGAAAATCTTAAGATATGATACATATTTCTAGCTGGAAGAAGCTATCTTCTTAGCTTTAAAAAGTGAATAAAAATTTCATTTGCCCAATAAATGCCCATAGTTTCTTTGCCTGAATAAATATGTGATATTAGAAAGAAAGACAGTCCACGTACATTAATCATCCTTGGTCTCAAGAAAGCCGATTCTTATTTTTGTCTGTGATCTAGAATTTCTTGATGAAATAGGAATTATTATTGTATTTTGTATTTATTTATTGCTGAATACATAGAAAAGTATTTTTGTGGGGAGAGATCTTGGACTTGGGTTGCTAATATTATATATTATCAGTTTTCATTAAGTTGTGTCTTTGGAAATGCATCTATTGCATTTTAAATAACATAGCCAAGTCCCATTCTCTCCCCCGTCCCCCATTATTAACAGTATTTCCATTGTGTTGTTAGCTGTTGGCATAAGCCATGTGCAACTTTCCAGGTATTGTATTCTATATCCCATAGCCCTGAACGAATTTGGATAGTAGAAAAGATCAATGGGTGTTGCACTCTTAATATCTGCCAGAGAAACAGTAGGTTGTCTATTAACATGGCAGCTCTTTGTGAGTCACACATGCATTTTGTGCTTTAAAGGTGATAATAAACAGTGAGTATCTCATAATAACTTACTAAAAGGCTTAGTAAAAGAGTAGACTTACTTTCAGTCTCTCCAGGCAATTACTTTTTTTGATGCAAATATGGCACTTTTTAAAATCCCTGTTCTGTTATGAAATGTACTATGTTTTAAAGGACATCTTGATGAAAATGTAGTGAGAAACCATGATTTCTCATGATTTCTGATTGATTTCTGTCAATTAGATTCATATCCCAACCCTTCTTTTTGTATAGTGTGCCAAAGGAAACTGAAAACTTTTGTTTCTAATTTAAGTTAATTTTCCATTAATGCCAGCTAAAGAAAAGTAATTTGTTTAGGCCAGAGGAAGATAACCTGGCTACATGTCCAGCTGTTCCCATTCTTCTTTTCTTACATATTCTCTTGTTTATTAAAACCTCAATTGCTGTTACCCCATTTTCTTAAAAGGCCCTAATTCAGATGGATGCATAAATCATGCTGTCTGATTCTTTTGTTTGACTTTAAGCAGATTCAATAGTTCTATGCTGGACTAGTATTTCATGAAAGGAATAGACATCCATAGAATTGCAGTAAGAAGGATAGGTAGGTCTAGTGCCTAAGGCACCAGGCTAGAAATTAAAAAAAAACCATGAGTTCTAGTCCTGCCTTGGGCATAGAACTAGATGGGTGATCTTGGGCCAGTCACTTTTTTTCAGCGCTAGGAACAAGGCAGTGACAAATCATTTCTGAAATCTTGCCATGAAAACTGTAGAACTGTCCATACAGTTGCCAGGAGTCAAAATTGACTTGAAGGCACCCTCTTCCTCCCCTAAAAAAAGCCTTATTGCAAGATAGCGCAAAAATCAAATGGTTCCAATAATTGCAACGTTGAATGGCTGGGAAGAAGAAGGATCTGAACCAGGTTTACCTCTCATGACTGGTGCTTAATATTGTATCATCAACATCATCTTCATCATCTGTAGTGTTTGATTATCTACAAAACTAAGGGCACTTATTGTCATACTTTTTAATAAACTTCCCCTAAAGCATTTGATTGAGGTTAAAGAGTAGTTATAATTAATGTAGATTACAAATAAATATTTTAAAAAACGAAACCATTAAAAAATTTATGAGGGACTGCTGCCACCTAGAGATCAAAAAGTTTGTTCCAATGTCAATAGAATTTCCTTGCTGCTCCATACAGTTAAAACCCAACCCCTTCACTGTTGTATTTTATTTGGGGGTGGTGGTGAGACAGAGAGGAAGGGAAGGGGGAGAGAGAGACTTAGATGAAGGGAAGAAGGGAGAGACTCTTAGATGAGAGTTTTAGTAGATACTTAGTGTTAAGTCAAGTAAAGTCATGATTTTTGCATTGGTCAGATTGCAGCTAGAATATTGAATGCAATTATAAACACCACATTTCAGAAAGACATTGACAACCTAAAGGATATAGGAACTGTACTGATAAAGTGCTAGGAAAGAAAAATCTGAGGAACTGTCAATTCTACTTACCGTTAACTGTAGAATCGGTTTTTGCTCCAGAGAAAATTCTGTGAAAATAGTTTGCAACTCAGGAATTTCAAACCAATCTTTAAAAGTAAAAGAAGGTCCATATTAATTGGATTTAATGTGTATTCAAAAAAATAAACATTGTAAAAAGTGTCCCTTTCTGTTCACTTTAGATCTATATAATATACCCATTTCTAGATACAGAGTTGCCCAGTGGTTAACGTGAGAAAATGAATGATATTACTTCCAATGAGAAGTGAAAACTAAATGCATCCCTTATTTGAACAGACTTTAGTTTCTTCATATGAATTTGAAAGTTACATTTTACATTAATACACAGATTGTGCCAAATGGGCATGCAGAATTCAAGAAGTTAGTTGCTGATAATTGAATAGTGTTCTTATGCATTATATTAACCCTTGTAATAGCAAACAATCAGGTTTCAGTCACTACTATTCTCAGTCCTTCAAAGAAGGTAAATGGGAAAACAATCATTTCTGTTAATGAAAAGAGAATAAAAGTCCCTCTGAAAGTTGCTCTCTTAGATTCATAAGTGCTCTGGCAACATTGTAGGGGGTTGTCATTAATATATAAGGGGACAACGCAAACATTTCATCTGAACCACTTCTCAAGTATAAGCATTTCACCTAAAACAGTTTTTAAATGTTTTTGGCTTCTAGGTCTGGCTGGCTTTGCTCGACTTTGCCCTGGAGACCAGTATGAGGTAAGTAACTTTGTAAATGTCATCTTCCATCATGCATTTCTTACTGTTCTCATGTCCTGTACAGCAAGAAAGGTCCCACTATTCTGTGTTTATGGATGAATGCACTCTGAACAGTTCCCACATAAAGACTATGAGACTGGTCCCAGAGAGCTGATTGATGCCTTCCAAGATAACAACAGATCTTTCTTTAGCTTTGTCTTGGAAGCATGTCAGCAGTCTCTAAATATTTTATTCTTGGCATAGATCCTTTCCCTCTTGTGGCTTCAAATCTAACCAGGACAGACTGAGTACAGCAGATCAATAGTTCAAGCCGACTGCCTTTTTCCCCCCAAAGACAGATATTTTATTTTACCAACAAATAGTAAAGTGGAAAATTTAGAACAAAGAACAAGAACGAAGTCATATCTCTAATCTGAATACTTTCTGATTCTGCATTTATGTGTCATGTTGTAATGCTTCATGAAATAATATTTATGTTGACAACCTTATATAGCTATTGTTTATTTATTTATTTATTAGATTTGTTTGTTGCAACCCATCTCACTTTAAGGTGATTCTCTTTCTCTTCTTTGTGTTGTTCTAGGGTGATGTATTAAGAATTCGATCCAGTTTTTTCCTTGGAAATATATGATTTGCATTATTTTCCAATCCAAAATATAACCACTTCTGTAATGCATTGAAGCAAATCCATTAGTTCTGTTGGGTTCTTCACTCATTGTGGTTGATTCAGAATGGGAGAATAAGAACAAAGTATATATGAACATGATCAGTGACATCACGTTTTGTTTTCACAGATTTTCATGAGGCATGGCCGTCAAAGATGGAAACTAAAAGGCAAAATAGAAGTCAATGATAAGCAAAGTTGGGATGGAGAAGAAATGATCTTCCTCCCCCTTATTGTTGGGTTAATCTCCATTAAGGTATTGATGTATTGTTTTCTTATTAAGTACATTGTCTGCCTTTCTGTTTTTAAAACAGTTGCAAATATAAAAGGTGACCTCAAAATGGGTGAAGTTAAAATCAATTAACACTTAAAGGCTTTAGAAAATAAATGGATTTTCCTAAAAAAAGCTTTCCTAAATATAGCTGTAATAGCAATAGCATTTAGACTTCTATACCTCTTCACAGTGCTTTACAACCCTCTCTAAGTGGTTTACAGAGTCAGCATGTTGTCCCCAACAATCTGAGTCCTCATATAGTAATATAATTATACCTGATATTGTCAGCCCTCTTAGGAAACAGGACTAGGTGAACTAATTCTATTTATTGTAAGGCTACATTAACAGAATCTTGCAAATCTGAAAGTACAAACTTCCCACCTGCCACTTTTAACTGCCTGAGCTATGAGGACAGGTCTTTTCTCAGTTTCTTTCTCTGCTGTTCAGTGATTGCGGGCTCCTGCTTCTCTTATCTGATTGTTTCCTAAGGAACATCTCCCCTCTTTCCTTAAAACCACTAATGCATTCCATTAGAAATATTGATCTATAGAGAATAAGCAATGTCATTCTGGTTTCCTTTAATTCACTGAATGTATTGATAATATATTTTGCATGCATCTACATATTTTATTGTGAAATTCTATTGAGAAAAAACTAGTCAGGGAAGGACACTTGGTGTTTGTAGCTTCATTTATGTGAATTAGTTTCCTGTAATTTTCAAGAGATTACTTCCACTTGGGAATTTGTTCTTCTATACAGATATTCTTGACCTATGACCATAACTGAGCCCAGAATTACGATTATAAGTCATTGCAGTAGTTGAGTGATTCATCACCCCTGTTTTTTCCAGCATTTTTTCCAGCAGTCATTAAGTAGCCATCGTAATTTTAAAATCAGGATAAGTAACTTGGGGGGGGGGAGTCCCCACTAAGTGACCATCATGTCAAAGACTTATCAGTATTACAGAGCACAATTAGAAGTTTCATATATCATTTCTAAGATGATGCTTATCAGTTGAATATTCAAATGAAGTATTAAATGTAAAAGAATCAAGTAATAAAATGTTAAGTGTGTCTGCAAAGTAAACCTTTTCAATTGAATGGATAAACACAAACATCTTTCCATTTTTTAAAAAGATACTTTCGGTGATTTTTATTTGAGTATAAAAGAGATTCTGCAATTTATACTTTTTACTTCAAACTATTTTCTTTTATTCTATCAGACTAATTAACAGAAGAAAAATTACCATATTTTTCAGAGTATAAGATGCATCTTTTCCTCCTAAAAAAGAGGCTGAAAATCTGGGTGCATCTTATACACTGAATACAGCATTTTTGGCCTCCCCAAACCCCATCCCTGCGTATTCTGCTAAGAGGAATATTCTTTATATGCTATTGTTCTGGTAGATAAGTCAGGCAACATTAGTGAAAGAAGAGTTAGAAATGGTGAGAATGTTTTGGAAATGCAGGTATTGATACAATAATGTCATATTCATGACAATTTATTATTATTATTTTATATAAAACCCAGCCACTTTGTCCAGTTTTTAAAAACAGTACCTTTTGGCACTCTTTACCTGTGCCATAGTCTTACATACTAGATTTTCCCCCTATTCTTATTTCCTCATTCATTCATTCATTGAAGTTTCCCACAAATAAATTATTATAATTAGCTTTTATGACTCTGAACTGTGTAAATAATGTACCATTAGTAATATATTGTAAGAAAACTGACCTAAATGTGTAAGTGGTTTTCAGCTTTCTGTTTTATGGCAAAAATAAAATATAATCCATGCAAATATGAAGTCCTGTGTAAATCTGAAGCATTTTAGTATCCTTGTAATTTTCACATACTAATACACAATAATAACATGCAAGTCCCAGTACTACTTGCTCTTCTGAACAAACAATGTGGTCTTAGAAGGATTAATATTTGATATGTGAAGATGCTACTGAAATAATGAGCTGTTAATTGACAATTATTTTGTTCCTAATTATTAACACTAATTTGTTCCAAAGGTCACAGAATTAAAAGGTCTTGCCACTCATATTTTGGTTGGAAGTGTTACTTGTGAAACGAAAGACTTGTTTGCTGCTCAGCCTCAGGTTGTCGCTGTGGATATCAATGACCTTGGGACAATAAAGCTGAATCTGGAAATCACTTGGCAGTAAGTAAAGATGGCTTTTTGGACAGCCATCATCATTTCAAATCAACTGTTGTTCCAGTAACATCAGCAACAGAAAATAAAATTATGGGATATACGTCTCCTGAACTGGCACTTTAAATAATAGAGTGTTTAAGGAGCAAGCTGGTATTGTAGGTTATTTTTGAGATGGCACCCACAGATAATATGCACTGAAAATGTGAAATGAAAATATATACAAGAATACTATTTTGTGAACCTGTTTTACAATGTACAGAACTTCACTGGAAAAAAAGATGAGTTGCTCATGCTGTAATATCTTAAGTGAAAAGAAAACCTTGTAATTCAGTAGAATAACAGTTTAATGATGATTCAGTCTAATAATAGATTTATACTTTTGCAGTCCATTTGATGTGGAGGACATTACCCCATCAACAGGCAACACAAGCAAAGCATCAGCTATTCAAAGAAGGATGTCCATTTATAGTCAAGGCACCCCAGAAACACCAACTTTCAAGGATCAGTCATTCTTTGTAAGTGATAGCAAAAACAATTAGTGGCTAAGTAGCATGGTCTGCTCAATTTTGTTTGAGATAACAGAAAGGGGGACAAAGGAAAAAGAGAGAATTGGCAAAGGTTATTTTTTTTCTATCCCCTAGCCCAGTGGTCTCCAACCTTGGCAACTTTAAGACCTGTTGGACTTCAACTCCCAGAGTTCCTCAGCCAGCTTTACTTTGGGATATTTGGGGAATTCTGGAGTCTTTTGGGAACTTCCCTCATGCCCATGATATGAGCATCCATATGTTGGCATAGTTGGAGAAAAATGTCTAGCAGACATTCTCCTTTCTCAGTTATCTAAGTCAGTGGTCTCCAACCTTGGCAACTTTAAGACCTGTTGGACTTCAACTCCCAGAGTTCCTCAGCCAGCAAAGCTCTGGGAGTTGAAGTCCACAGGTCTTAAAGTTGCCAAGGTTGGAGACCACTGCCCTAGCCTATTCCTTGATCTAGTGCGGAAGATCCTGTAAAGTTTCCATATGTGATATGGCTAATGTGAATCCCACCATTTCTTTTTTTAGGAAAAAAGGTGTGATATTTCCCCCTTATAGACAAAGGGCCTTTTTCGCGTGAGAAGCTTCCATAAAAGCTCATTTAGTTTGCACTTTGGTTCTGAAGTTTTGCACTATATTTTCTTATCAATCTATACCAGGGGTAGTCAACCTTTTTATACCTACCGCCCACTTTTGCATCTGGTAGTCGTAAAATTTTCTAACCGCCCACCATTTCCACAGTAATGGTGATTTATAAAGTAGGGAAGTAACTTTATAAAATTTATAAAGCAGAGTTACAGCAAACCCCTACTGCTCACCATGAAAGCTGGAACGCCCACTAGTGGGCGGTAGGGACCAGGTTGACTACCACTGATCTATACTTTGTACACTTACAGTATGTTTAAAAGACGATGTAGTCAACTAATTGCCCTGTTTTTTTGTCTTAACACTTCAAGAAATGGCAACATCGTCCACAAAACAGTCTCCACTCCGCCATTTTAGAGACTCTGCAAGATGCTTTCTTTGACAAGCTACGTCGCAGTCGTTCATTTAGTGATCTGCCATCTCTCAGGCTAAGGTTTAGAACAGGGCTAGAACAATATGTGAGTCCAGATGGTGTGATAAAATATCTTACTGCATTTCTCAAGCAGTTCCTCTGTTTTGTCGCATGTCCTAAATCTGACATTTCTCTTTAAGATCTATCTTGTTTGCTGACTATTTATTGAGCAAATAACTATCGGCTCAAGTTTCTTATGTAGTCAAATAAAACTCTGATTGGCTTTAGTTTTGCAAATTCTTTTTCGAGAAAAGGCTAAACTAAGAAAGCACTTATTATGTGCAATATTTTATGAACATATTTATATCTGCACATGGTTCGCTACTTGTCCATAGACGATTTTTGGCACGAGACTAAAATAAATAAATTTGATGCAGTCTAAAGTGAAAAATTCACATTTTATCTCCATTGATTTCAGGCTGCAATATTGAAACTGCTTAATTATCTTGGATAAGTCATGTTTAAGGAATTGAAACTGTATTTCAGCATTGCTGAATAAAAGGACAAGATAATCCCCAGTATACTTATGGTGTAATCTTCTATACTGTAATACCAATCATGTAAATGACATGTGATGGTGTGCATTTTGTTCCTTCAGCCTACTTTCCCTACATAAAGTCTGGTCAGCAAAAGAAAAGATTTTAATTTGTTCATAAAGATAATTGAGTTTGCAATGCTCAAAAAAGCTTCATAATTGGTTTAGAACTTTTCTATACACATTCTGTGCTACTTCTGATCCTTCTTATTTTCTGGCTTTTGGACAGGTTTGTTTGTTTTTTGGCCTCTTCCTGTCACTTTAGAAAAGATCAGTAGCATGAAAGCTAAATGAATATAGTTCATAATTCCAAATAGCCTAGTTTCACAGAAAGTAGCAAATTGTATATTTTTTAAAAAAATAATGCTTAAGGTCAGCTCAGTGGAAATTTAATTTTAACTGTTTTTATTATATTTGCAGTCAAATTTATCCGATGATGTTTTTGGAAATGGAGCAGCAGAAAACGAGAAAAGTTCATTATCTTTCAGTTTCATTGACATTACCAGTGAACATTGTACTACATCATACAGTTCAACGGACTCGTCCTCTACAATAGATAATTCCAATCCTGAAATTATTGCCACAATCCCAGAGCCCAGTGGGAAAAGGTTATCCAAACCTGACACTGTACACAATATTCATTCAAGGTGTGAGGACTCCACATATGAATCCAACAACGGAACATCACAAGAGCATGGTGAAAATATGACAACACATCTAGTGCCTGAACTTTGCCAAAGTTCTCCTCATTTGAGAGGCAACAGTGTGATTTTAGCAAGCCGTGCCTCAGAGTCCCTTCTTCCAGATACAGAGGAGTTATCAGACGTCAAACCTGTAGAGCTGGATACCTTTGAAGGCAATATCACAAAGCAGCTGGTTAAAAGACTGACATCTGGAGAGGGGCCAATGACACCTGAAAAATGTCATTGTGAGGGGTCAATTAGTGGAGAATCTGAAGGCTATAAATCATGTGTTGATGGAAGTCTAGAAGAAGCATTTCAGGGGCTTCTGTTAGCTCTTGAACCTCATAAAGAACAGTTTAAAGAATTCCAGGAATTGGACCAAGGAATTACACATCTAGATGAGATCCTAAAAGTAAGTTTAGTTTCAAATAAGAAATTTCATTCGTTGTGAATAGAAGAATTGTTATCTAATCTTCAGCAATAAAACTAATTGTTTAGATAGTAGCTTTCCTCATACCAAGCATCAGTTCACCGTTTACATTCAATCTAAGAATGACCAAGAAAGAAATCACAAAATGGAAGGGCCAGATCAAGTCTTTGTCTAATGAAATAATCCCAGCTAGCTATTGCTGAATTATACTTTTGGCTGTTAATATCTACAGTATAGGTGTACTTTTCACACAACAAAACAAGAAGCCCTAAATAAAGCAATTGTTAGATAAGCTAAAACAACAAAATTGTGGAAACTCTGATGCATTCTGCCCTCCTATTCCAGTCGTATATGGAAGTGTGAGGAGCAGATCCATCAACTGAAATCTCAAAATTAGTCAGGTATGGATGGTCAAACTGAATTGAACTACAGTTCTCTCCCCACCCCTTGTTTAATATAAATTGGCAGGTGGTTGGATTAACTTAAATCTGGTAAATTTAAGGACATGTTGATATAGTTTTCTTAATTACAATACAGAATTGGTTTGTCGGTATTCTCTACTGCAATGTTTTTCGAGTATCCGTCACAATTCTGTAATTTTTCTTCTGGCCTCTCATCTAAATATTAACCAGTTCCAATCCTGCTTATTGTTTACTGCTTTGCTTGTTGTTTCTAAGATTAATTATTCCTCTGCCTATAGAAGAAGAGTTTGAATTTGAAAGAGATTTTAAATCTCCCTTTTAATTTGACGTAACATGATTGACAGTTAAGTCATTCCATGTTCTGTTTTCACATACAGCAATATGCAGAACTAAGTCTTGGTTCCATGTCATAATAAATTGGCGTGCCAAAATGAACCAGTGCCAAATTGAATTAGTGATGTCATTGTGGAAATGCTTCTTATATAGTAGAATGCTACAGGGAGCAAGATAAAGTACCACTCATTATCATAATGCTATTTTATTAAGTTATCTGTTTGTAAATTGAATAGTTTAATTATAGATGTTAATAGGGAAGTATGGAGCTTGGCAATTTTTTTACATTTCTATAAATTTAATTCATTTTTGTAATCCATTTCATCCCATTTAATTGAAATGTGTATTTATTGTACAATGCAGTCAGTCAATGTCCTGTTGATAGTCAAGTCAGTGAATATTTTGGATATTATAATATTGCAATATTGTTTGTTGAATAGCTCCTGAACTTTATTTTTGGACTAGTGTTACAGAAGCCTTTCAGTGCACACACTTTTTTCCTGATTTGTAATTGGCTACATTGGTGGGAATGCATTAGCACTTCATTGGATAATCTTGGGTTAAATTTGTATTCATGTAACACTTTGATTTCAACTAAAAGGTACTACAGTAATTACCACAGAATATGAAAGCTCTGATAAAGACCATTAAATGTTACATTTACACTCTTCAGTTTACGTTACCAGATATAGCTTTGTTTGTACAGGAAATGTAATTTTTAAAATTACCTTTATTAAATAGTTTTAAAACACTAAATAATTGAGTTTCTGATCTTCATTTTCTTCAGCATATTTATGTGCAAAGCTAATAGATTTCGTTTTTTTAAAACTTGTGTCATTCTTTTAAAGCAAATTTTCTTTGGATAGCTTACAACAATATGAAATCACAATTTTAGAATTTGTTAAAAACTAATTAAAATAAAATATATAAAAAGTAAGAGAATATACATTCAATATTTAATAAAGCAGCAAACCTAACATACCTTTTGAAGTTTGAATATTTAAATTTTATTTTGTTTTCAGACTCCCTGAGCTGTCATTTTGACAGGAGTCACAGCCCTAAGCCATGGTTTGTTTAATATAATGCATATATCCGTGCAGAAACAGACAAATTAGCATATTTTAAATCTCTCACGCACATACACACACACCTTCTATGTGCCTCTCTGTGTGTGCGTGTGTGTTTTATTTAAAATCCAACCATTACAATTTTGGAAATAACTGATAGTGATCACATGCACAATGTTGACAATTTTTTTCCACTTAGTATAGGAGTTTTTAAATCATCTATTTAAAATGAACCGTAAAATGTATTAGATTAATGACATGTATAAAAGAGGGGCTTAAGATATGAGCCTATCAGTTTCAGTCCCATCAGCCCATCAGCCCATCAGTTTCAAATGTGGATAATGTCACATTTTCTTCTAAATTTATGATAATGTGAGGATTACTTGATATCATGGGCAGCAGTTGCCATGACATTGGGGTAGGCATGTTAATTTAACCTTATTTTATTTTATTTAATATAAATATAAATAGTCTTCAATTTATATCCATTGGTTCAAACTTGTGTCCGCACTGAACAAGGAGGACTTACAATTGGTCCTCAGGCTTCCCTCTATCCCACCATCTCTACAGTCACATGACAACAGTTACTGCCATTCTCTGCTGGCTTCCCACAAACAAAATCAAATGGTAGGCAGACAGGAAGTTGGAAGGTCTTCGTTTAACAACAGCAATCTGGGACTATTGGAACTGCTATCACTAAGTGAACTAGAGAGAAAAAAAGTGAACACCCATCATATGACATCACATTTTACAATTGTAATTTAATAATCTTCCAGTCTTTATGGCTATTTTAACCGAAGGACTACCAGTGATTGATACCCCAATGGACTCAGTAGGGTTCAGGTGGGCTATGGAAGATTGGGTCTGGATTGAATTATATCTAACCCAGAGCTGTCAAACTCGCAGCCTGGGGCCTGGATGCATCATGTGCTGGCCATGGCCACACCCGATTTAGCAAAGGGGGGGGGAGTTGTGATATGTAACTTGACACCGTGACGAGGCACGTTTGACATCCCTGATCTAACCCTAAGTACAGTATTTTCAAAAGTCAAATAATCCCTTTTTGGAATTTCCTCATCACATCTCAGTTGACCAGTGAGCATGTCAGAGAAATGAATTACTTAGTGTTTTCTCAAGGTAGGGCTTTTTCAATAATGGAAATCTCAGCTCATTTAGATCTGATTTTTCTAAATCTCATCACAACTACATCTATTGTTGAAATAAAGTTCCATAAGTTAGATCCTCCTCTGTTCTCAAAATACATGAAAAGTAAAATCCTAAAATCTGGAATTAAATGGTAGGAGGACAAGGCCAAACAAGCCAACTGCAGGGGATCATTGGTGTATTTGAAGAGAAACTCTCACACCCAATTTTCCTGGAATATTCTTGAAACCAAACCATTTTGAGTGGCTAAACTGTTCTTCACATATTATATTTTGGTTTTGCTCTTGCAGGGCAGACCAGTAGTAAGTCACAGCAGGTCGTCCAGCTTAAGCCTAACAGTTGAGAGTGCACTGGAAAGTTTCGATTTCCTCAACACTTCTGACTTTGAGGATGAAAGTGCTACCGATGAATTTTGCCGTGGTGCTCGTGGCGCAGACTCTGTGTTCTCAGACACTGAAATCGAGAAAAACAGGTAAGAATGCCAGCATTGAATGCTTCTCAGGTTTATTGCTTTCTGCCAAGTATAGTATGTAGTGATCATTCAAGAAAGATGAAATGTAATATTAGAGCCCCTAGATCAGTAATTTTTGACAGAGTCCTGAGAATTTTGTTAGCAGAACAGATTATAGGGGTTCCAGATATGTTCCCTTTGTACTTGTAAACTGAGACATTCTATATTCGTTCAAAATGATGTGCTGAAAGGAACAAAGAATATGGTAATGTTTTTCTGTATTTGTCAGATTATATGTACATAATCCATTGCCTCATCTCTGTCTATAATGTAGGATGTAGAATCAGGTTTCACTTGCTTCATAATCCCTATGCCTGGGAGAACAAGGAGGTTCAGAATCAATTTGATCTCAGAGGATAAGGTGTTCCAGGGGGCAGATACCACCACAGGAAGGACACATTTTCTGGGTCCCACAATATGATATCCTGTAACTGATGGGGACCAAGGCATAACCCTCCTGCTTATAGAATTGATAGAGACCAACAATCCTCTTTCATTGGAAAACATCAGTAATCGCTTCTGGACCAATTGCAGCTTCCAGATGTTCTTCAAGATCAGTCCCATGCAGAATGCATTACAGTAGGCCATTCTGGTGAGGGCTGAAACATGTATGACCATGAGTTATGCCTTCCAGTGCAGGAAGGGTGCAATTGGCATAAAATATGAAGCTGTACAAGAAACATCCCCCCCCCCTTTTTAAAAAAAATAAATAAATCAGGAGTTTTGAGTCCAGGGAGATTTCCAAATTGTAAATCATTCTGTTTTTTGAGTTTTGCAACGCCATCCAGAACTCAATGGAATATCACTGGACCCACTTAGTCCTACCAGGCTTGATCTGAACTCTATTCCTCACCATTCAGAGGTCCCTGGCTTCCAGATATCAAGGCAAAATCTCCAAGGCATTGGTCAACTTGGGATGGAGCTGTGTAACTGAGTATCATTTGCATGCTTAGGATACCTTACCCTATGCCATCAAATGACCTCATCCAGCAATTTTATGTAAATGATAAATAGAAGTGGAGAGAGTGTTGAGGCATTTGTAGCACATCACAAAAGCCGTCCTTTGCAGGCTACTCCTATCAATGTGATGGGTATCTACCCCAAGGGATGGAGGAAAATGGGGATAAAACTTTGCCCCTACATGAACTCCCAAAGCTGATGTAGAAGGATGCCATAATTGACGATATTGGAAGCCAAGGTGGTGCAGTGGTTAAATGCAGCACTGCAGGCTACTGCTAGATCAGCAGTTCAGCGGTTCAAATCCCACCGGCTCAGGGTTGACTCAGCCTTCCATCCTTCCGAGGTGGGTAAAATGAGGACCCAGATTGTTGGGGGCAATATGCTGACTCTCTGTAAACCGCTTAGAGAGGGCTGAAAGCCCTATGAAGCGGTATATAAGTCTACTGCTATTGCTAAGCTGCCGAGAGGTCAAGCTTTTATTAAAATTTTAAAAATCCCTTGGTTTAAACTAGTTAGTAGAATGAAATAGATGTTTAAACAAAGATTTTTGTACGTGAATAAAGGAAACAGGAAACTCATGTTTGTTCTTTGTAAATCAGTTATGACTTCCTTTCCAACAGATTCTCCCTCGATCTTACTTTTTAATTATTATTTTTTTAGCTGGCCAATTAATCACATGCCTGGAAAGGACTGACATATTACATCTTAATTGTGTAACTTTTGAAAACCACAAATCTATAGTTCAGTTATATTCACAGAGCAGTTTGGCAAAGGATGTTGTCAACAAAGCAAGGTGAAAAGAGGGGGGAAAAGAAAAGAAACACTATAGGAAAGGTTGATTTCAAAGACTTCTTAGGAATACTTCCTTACAAAAAAAGTGATTGTTTCAAAGAAACAAGTAGGCTAGTGTGGTAACAATATATCCTTTAAATGTAGACACTTTTTTGGCACTTTTTACCTAATGCTACTGCCAATTTGAGATACAATGCATTCATTAAAAGGTTACTGGCCTATGAAGAGCTGTTTGGTTACAGGAGAGGGCTTTCAACCATTTCTCTTGTGCATTGCTTACATGAAAAGAAAATCAAACTGCTCACTTACCTCCCAGCTTGAACAGTTACAGGTCAGAACACCCAGAAGGCAGAGGGCACCTCAGCGAAGCATTGACGGAAGACACAGGAGTTGGAACCAGTGTGGCTGGAAGTCCTCTGCCATTGACCACCGGAAATGAAAGCCTTGATATCACCATAGTCAAGCACTTGCAGTACTGCACGCAACTTATCCAGGTATCCCATAGGGTTACATGTTTTTTCAAAGAGATTATTAAGACTCATCTGCTCTTGTTTTCTGTGTTGTGTACACAGCCTTGTTTGTTGGAACTTAATTTCCTTTGTACACTTGCATAAGCAGAAAAAGACGGACTCTGTGGTTGGGGGGGGGGGAGAGGGACTAGCAAATACGCTTGTCCAAAGAAGCCATAGAATGTGAAAGGTTTTTTTTTTAATCCAGAAAAAAACTTATTTCTCTTCAGATGATCCCAACAAGAGATGAAGGCCCAAACTTTATTGCTACTCTCCATTCCAGAAGTGGGGAACTATGGCCCTTTTATGACTTGAGCCAGCATGGCTCAGGAATTCTGGGAGTTGAAGTCCACAAATCATAAAAGTCCACAATCTGCCAATCTCCATTTTGACTCTCATCCCATGTTCTCCATATATGATTTTATTTTATCATGGTCCACTTGAACCTAAATAGAACTCCTGTCCACTCTTTGCTATTCAATGTGGCATGGTCTGGTACCAAATTGGTAATAGCACATTGACACTATAGGAGACAGAAGCTATATATTCTCATCTTGAGAGACCGCCTCCTGCCAATTACCTCCTCGCGACCTATTAGATCACACAGATTAGGCCTCCTCCGAGTTCCATCCGCCAGTCAGTGTCGACTGGCAACTACGCGGAGGAGAGCCTTTTCAGTAGTAGCTCCGACCCTTTGGAACGATCTCCCCGTGGAGATTCGTACCCTCACCACCCTCCAGACCTTCCGCACAGCCCTCAAGATCTGGCTATCCCGCCAGGCCTGGGGTTAAAGATTATAATCTGTCCCCACCCGAATGATGAATGTTGCTTCTATTTTTAATTATGTAGTTTTGTATGTCATCGTGTGTATTCCCTACCCCATAAGTTGTAAGCCGCCCTGAGTCCCCTCAGGGAAAAGGGCGGCCTATAAATAAACTTATCTTATCTTATCTGATCCAGATTTCTTTACACAGTTTGAGCTTTCAGAAGTTGTTTGAAAAACAAAAACAAGGTTAGGGTTAGGGTTTCAACTGTGCAGAGAACCTAATGAGATGACTAGGATTTAAGTTAGACTTACCATATTTTCCGGAGTATAAGACACACCAAGGTTTTGAAGAGGCAAATTTAAAAAAAAAAGTTTTTGCACTTTGCAAACGTCCCAAAAACGGTCCATTTTTCACGAAAACTGGCCCATATTTTTTTCAAAAAAAAAGGCATGAATAGCCTTTAGGAGGCTTATTGAGTACTCCTGGGGGCTGGGGTTGGGGCAAAATTGAGCAAAAATGGGCCAGTTTTTCACTCATTTCTGCCTTCCCCAAGCCCCCAGGAACAATCTGAAAGCCTTCTACAGGCTCTGCACGGCCATTTTGGTGAAGGGGCGGGGTTTCAGGAGGCAAAAAATACTGTATTCAGTGTATAAGATGCACCCAGATTTTCAGCCTCTTTTTTGAGGGAAAAAGGTGTGTCTTATACACTGAAAAATATGGTAAATTGGAGATGAAAGTTTATATACTTCATATGGTTAAAGTCCTACTGAAGTGTGTAGTACTAAAGTACTACAAATCATTGTGAATGAGACATATTTCCAAATAAGTCAAAATCGAACAGTTTAGTGTAATGGTTAAAGCACCAGGCGAGAAACCTTGAGACCATGAGTTCTAATCCCACTTTAGGTATGAAAGCCAGCTGGATGACTTTGGATCAGTCACATTTTCTCAGCCAATCAATCTCACAGATGTGTTGTTGTAAGGGAAATAGGAGGAAAAAGGAGCATTACATATGTTCACTGAGTTATTTATAAAAACAATAAAGGCAGGATATAAATAATAACAAAACAAATATTTATTTTGGTCCCTGATTAGCCTAAAATCATATAAAAAGCATAATTCCTCCTTCCCAGAAATTGTTCAGGTGGATTATTGTGCACTTGCTGAGACTAAAATAATGGAAGTATCCCCCCCCCCCCATTTGTGTATAGTAATCATAAAAGTAGGGTTTTCTTTCTCTGAAGTAAATATGTCACATTCATAGGAAAATATGGCATATTCAGAGTAGTATAGCAAATCTGTTTACTGTTATTTATCTACTTTGCTGAGAAAAGAGATCACTCCTAGAGATACATACTAAATCCTCTATTTAGATTAAAAGCACATATTCTCAAAGTCAAAATAATATAATCCAATACACAATCCAATAGAGCTGGTTAGCAATTGACAGAAACATATCACATTTGAATCCCATTTTTAAAATGTATGATAAAGATCATGTTTGTAAAATACATAAAGTTATAACATCGTTCTTTGACAAATTTGCATTTGTTCACTTTTGGAATGTTGACCTAATTAATGATAGTTCTGTATGGGGAATATTTACACTGTTCTTTCCTATTTTACCAGCAAATTGTATTCTCTAGCAGAACTCCCTTTGTCACAAGGTCTCTTCTGGATAAACTATCCCAACAAATTTTAGTGATTGAGAACCTTGCAGAGATCAGCAGTGAGATCCTGGGAAGCTTCAGACCTATAAGTGAAGGTGAGAAATAGCATAGACAATATTCATGTGAATATATGATTGCGTATTGCTGTTTCTTGCCCTATACTATGCAGTATTTTTCTGTGCATGTTCAGATGTACTCTTTTAAGGCTGCTGTTGTACAATTATTTATAAACCAGATTAAATACCATGAACTTTGTTGTAAGTAAGCCTATGTGGAAATAGACTATCAAGTTTCAGCCCCCTGCATATTTCTTTGGTGAAAAGTATTAATTAAACCACAGTAATATGTACAAAAACAAGTTGGATGAAAAAAGACAGTAGCTCAGACAAAGAACAGTGATATGAACATGCCAACTATCATGGGCTCAGAATTCCAAGTTATTACAAGGAAGGACATGAGGGGGAAATAGTTTAAAGCCACAGGGAGTTGTTGTCTGAAGAGCAGCAAAAGGGGGCAATCTGTGACCACTCTTCTAGTGAACATTCTTCTAGCATGACATTTTAACCTCAATAGATTCATTAGCCAGGCTAGGGAATTCTGGGAATTGAAGTCTACCCATTTTAAAATTGCTGAGGTTAAGAAACATTGATCTAGATCGGTGATGGCTAATCTTTTTAGTCCTGAGTGCCCAAAGCGTGCGTGCATGCGAAACCCCAAAATGAGAGTGCCCCCGTGCATGCACCCAACCCCCACTCTGTCCCCCAATGCACGTTCAAGCCCCGCGCATGCATCCCTGCACATGCATCCCCCCTCGCCAATTTTTGGTTTCCAGGTGGGTGCAGGAGGCCTTCCAGGCCCAAAACGGGGTGCGGGAGGGGGTGTGGACACACACACGAACCAGTGGTGGGTTTCAATTTATTTTACTACCAGTTCGCTCGTGCCCACTCACACGATGCTTCTGCACAGGCGCAGAAGTGTCCAGGCAGAGCCTCCCACTGCCACCACTACCGGTTCGCCCGATCTGGGGCCAACCGGCAGAAACCCACCTCTGACGTGAACCCCCAAAATACAATGTGAGTGTCCCCCGCACATTCACGTGCGTGTTCCCCGCATGTACTCTGCACCCCATGCATGCGCGGCAGAGACCCGAAGATCAGCTGGTCAGCAGGAGGCACATGTGCATGCGCAGTAGAGCTTTGCTGGGGCGACAGCTGGCATGCCCACAGAGAGGGCTCTGTGTGGCAACTGTGGCACCCGTACCATAGGTTCACCATCACGCATCTAGATCCTGCAAATGATAGACATAGTCGGTAAATTATTGTTACCTTTCTAGTCAAAGAACTTTATTTTTGTACCATTTTCTAAGTAAACATAACCCTGTACTAGTTTCCCTTAAATATAGAGCTGATTATTGTCCAGTTTTAATTTATACTAACGCTTCACTATTATGGTATTCTTTTCCATTAGCAATTCCAGAATTTCAGAAAAAGATATCCCTCCTTTCTTTCTGGAATAAGTGTACCAATTCTTCTGGGTTGTATCACACCTCTGCAGACAAAATGATCAAACAATTGGATATCACTTTTTCTACAGTGATGAATGGCGAATATCCAGGACTTTCAGAAACAGGTACAGTTACCTAATGTGCTTCCAGAAAAAAGTGATTGCAAAGATCGCAATTAACATTAATTAATCAAATATTTAAAAACATAATAAATAGTACTGTCTGTTGAATATTTGGTCTTTCAAGATTCAAATATTAGGTCTGTCACAAAATTTGAGATTTAAGTCCTATATAAGCATTTAATCTTGAAATAAATCAGTGCGGGCCTTAAATTTTATAACATCATGTATGCGATTGCACTATTATTATACAATATTATGTAATATTAGTATAAACAAGTAAATGAATAGCTTTCCAGAGGTATAAAATTAGTCTTTATTGAAAACTGTATGTAAATATATATATGAAATGTATGTATTACAGCCAGGACCATTTTTATATACAAGGCACAATGAACAGGCAGAGATTGATAGCTACAATGGCAATATTTTTAATGTTAACTGAAATCCAAAAAACTTTTTGTCAAATAAAATACATTATCTCATTTTACAGCACAAACTAGTTTACTAAATATTACTGGACCCACCTAATCTTGAAATAATTACATATGGGCATGGGCTTTTAACACGCATAAGATTTTATCCAAACTTTAGCTAAAAACCTAGTTTTAAAAGTTGCTATTTAAATAAATTATTTTGAGTTTTTTTAAGCAAAAAAAATATTGATTGCAGTTCCAGATTTCTTTAGACCGTGCCCATAATAAAATGAATATATTCAACCAAAGTCAATCACTTTTAAGGTGAATTCATGTCATATCATACCAGTAGCCTATTTTCTTTCCATTTGTTCTATTCAGGTACAATAGAAATATAATGACTTTTGAATTGAGTGTCATTGTAGATCAGAGGTACTAATCAGTTTCCCCGAGTTTGCCAATATTCTACAGTTTGCATAATCTCTAATCATTGTCATACTGATGCTTTCTGGAAATTATAATTGTAAATTTCTAGAAAGTATGAAGTGGTCTATTTTTTTTTTCTAAAACACATTATTACCCTTTCTAAAAATGACTTACCTCTAGTAATTTTATGTTGCTCTCATTAATGAGGATTCATTTGCTAACTAATACTTTTATCTGGTTATATGCAGTGTTCAGAACTTTGATTTCTCATATCTTGGATCGTGCAGAACCTCTTCTCTCCTCCAGTCTGCCCTTGGAAGTTATAACAGTTTTTCAGTATTACAACTATTTTGCTAATAAAAATGTTAGTGATCTGGCAAACTATTTGCTTCAGCTTGCAAAAGAAGGTAAGAAACAGGCTCTTCAGAAGTTCAAATTCCATAAGGCCACAATACTTTTAGTAGGAACAGCTAAAATGATAGAAAAAAAACATCTGAAAATTGTTGTTGAGGATTCTGGAACATTTCAGAAGGGTTCTACACAAAAGACAGATTTTTTGCGGGGGTAGAATATTCTTCATCATTTTGTTCTATACAAAATAGAGGGTGTAAAACACAAATTAAGTCATATGTTTCAGCCACGAGATCCACAGTTTGATGATGGAGACCGTAGATTGAACTCTATAGTGATGGTCAGAAGTGGTGGTAACATAGGTAGCTCATTCTCACATATTTAAAATTATTCTACTCTTCAGATATTGCTGGATGTTTGTATCAGGGGTGGGTTTCAACCGGTTCGCGGCGGTCCCCGCGAACCGGTTGGTCGGCGAACCCGGAAGTAAGTAACTTCCGGGAACGGCGAAGGGCCCACCCGTCCGCTCGCGTTCTTTACCCAGTTTTGACGAGTTCTGCGCTTCCACGCATGCGCAGGACGCATACAGCGCCTGCGCGATCCTCCAGGAGCAGCTGGAGCATCGCACAGACGCTAGTACGCATGCGTGCACGAGGACACCGCTGGCCCCGTTCCAACCGAACCAGTTGGAACGGGGCGAGAAACCCACCCCTGGTTTGTATGCTATTTCAAATGCATCTTTTAGTCTAAACTTCTTCTAAAAAGGGACAAATTGTTAAATGTCTTTGTGTTTTAGCTTTAATGGTACAAACTCTACAGTCTTTAAGAGATGAAAAGTTCTTGCAGAATAAGGCCAATTTAACCTCCATCAGTATCTCACCTCAACAAGAAGTGCTGAAATCTTTGGCTGTCCTTCTGACTGAAAACAAAAGGGAAACCTGTGAAGCTGTGGTAACAATATTGTCAACTGCTGCAGCAGGAAACAGACACTTCCGGGAAAAGGTAAGTTTTAGTGAAAACCTATCGAACAAAAGTAGAATTACCAGATTCTAGATGTGCTTAAACATCATGCTAAATAATAGTTTGAACCTGATTTATCGAACAATTGCAATTAGCTGGATGAGCATACTACAGGGTTGGATTACTTTGGTTTACCCAATAGATTTTTCTCTCCCTCGGTAGCGTAAGTTTATTCTTCTAGTTAGCACAGAATTTGGAAAAATAGGAACCACTTATTGCATTTCTGACTCTCAGATAGATTTCAGATGATGCCTTTGGGAGGCATATAGACAAAATAGCCATTGTTATATTATTATTCGGTGTCCCTCGTGGCACTGCTCAGATTTTCACTAGCTGCAATGAAACTGCTGAGTATCTGAGCTGAGGTGGCTCAGTGGTTAAATGCAGCACTGCAGGCTACTTCAGCTGACTGCAGTTCGGCTGTTCAAATCTCACTGGCTCAGGGTTGACTCAGCCTTCCATCCTTCCGAGGTGGGTAAAATGAGGACCCAGATTGTTGTTGGGGGCAATATGCTGACTCTGTAAACCGCATAGAGAGGGCTGAAAGCCCTATGAAGCGGTAGATAAGTCTAACTGCTATTGCTATTGCTATTGCTATCTACCAATATACTAATAACACCCAGTCGATTTCTTTATAATATCTTGAGATAATAATGGAGCTTCTCTGAATGCCTATGTGCAATTGGTATTGGATTAGATGAGGGATAATACATTGAAGGTGACTACCAATAAAAATAAGATCATATTGCTAGATCTCATTGCTCATTGTTCCAGGGAGGTGGCAAATCTTTTAGTAGAAGAAAGTGCGATTTTAGATCTAGTTCCTTCTAGGTCTTCCCCGTTGATGTGAAATCTTTTTTCAATGTCACCCCTGCACGTGCTGCTTTTTGCTCTCAGCATCAGTGAGGTGCATGCCAGATTGCCTGAAGTGAATGGGAATATATTCTGGAGCATGACCAACACTAGGATACTATGGGGATGGGCAGGGTGGTGGGCTGTGCTGTGCTGGGATATTGGTAGCAGGTACAGGGAGGAAGGGAATGCCGGTGGGGATAGATGGTCCAGTGGGGTATACCGTGCTGGGAGTAGCTGAGCGGGAAGAGGCAACAATGCACTACAGCCTTCTCTTCCCCCCTAAGAGAGCCGAGGTGGCGCAGTGGTTAAATGCAGCACTGCAGGCTACTTCAGCTGACTGCAGTTCTGCAGTTCGGCTGTTCAAATCTCACCGGCTCAGGGTTGACTCAGCCTTCCATCCTTCCAAGGTGGGTAAAATGAGGACCCGGATTGTTGGGGGCGATATGCTGACTCTGTAAACTCCTTAGAGAGGACTGAAAGCCCTATGAAGCGGTATATAAGTCTAACTGCTATTGCTATTGCTGTAGTCTGCAAGGCTGTCTTTTTCCTGCTCCTCGACCTCCCTAACTCCTTTTGCCTAGAATAGCCTTAACTTTAGACCTGGCACAGACCCAAAGACTGTAAACAAATGTTGTGGTTGGGCATGAACTCAAAGCGGCTTTTCCACTTCACACTTAGGATGATGCCTCATTCATAGAATATTTACACATCTCTGATTGCATCCTACCCAGGAATAGTTGTGGCAGGAAGTAAAAACTTTTGTGGTAATTGGTTGCCTTCCCTCCCCCCCCCCTTTACCTAAACAATCAATGCTCCCCTTTCAAAGAGATGAATACTGCTTTGTTTTTTATTTGGTGAATTTATTTTTCTAAGCAGAAGAAGATTTTTTTTTTTTTTGCTGTTGTTCTGAAAGGGTGTTGCTCCGCAGTCTCACGGTCTCTCTTTTTCTTCCAGGCTTTAATTTATTACTGTGAGAGCCTTGCCCAGCCCAGCCTCCATCTGCAGAAGGCTGCTTGCCTGGCCTTGAAATGCCTTCAGGTAAACTTTTGCCTTCTTGACTTTCCCATGAACTACAAAAGGCCAAGCCAAAAAAAAAAAAAAAAACCCAACCACTAGAGGTTTCAATAACACTTCTTG
The DNA here is from genome assembly GCF_051295495.1 of Thamnophis sirtalis. Taxonomy (NCBI): domain Eukaryota; kingdom Metazoa; phylum Chordata; class Lepidosauria; order Squamata; family Natricidae; genus Thamnophis; species Thamnophis sirtalis. The sequence goes on from NW_028261382.1 coordinate 165,235,453, forward strand.
AATACACAATAAGAAGAGCATTGTTCTCTTGAATTGGTTGTCCAGATATTACTTTACCAAAATGGGAGGGATTTGATGCATGTAGTTTAACAATGTATTTGGGAAAGGGGCTGTATTCTCTGATTCATAGTGTATGATGATTAGAAAAACATGGGGGGGGGGGGCAAGGATAGAGCCAAGGTGGCGCAGTGGTTAAATGCAGCACTGCAGCTACTGCTAGATCAGCAGTTCAGCGGTTCAAATCCCACCGGCTCAGGGTTGACTCAACCTTCCATCCTTCCGAGGTGGGTAAAATGAGGACCCAGATTGTTGGGGGCAATATGCTGACTCTCTGTAAACCGCTTAGAGAGGGCTGAAAGCCCTATGAAGCGGTATATAAGTCTACTGCTATTGCTATTGATACGCAAAATATACATTGCAACGCTTATTGCAAAGCCTCTCAACTATCAAACGACAACTCGGCCTTCATGTGGTGCCCCCCGTTCCCACCAATCGGGCTCTGTCGACCCTTGGGACTGGCGTCCCCTTGGGTATATCCAGCCGAAACAGCTTCCATGGATCGCCGTATCCATTCCTTTTTAGGGCTAAACAATATCGGTTGCCTCAATGTGCAAACATTGCTACAAACAGGGAAGCAGGCCCTTCTCGCTAAAAGTAAAATCATATAATAGCGACTGGCTGCACTATCTGACAACCCTAGCCCAGGACCGAAAACAGTGGCGTCAAATTTCCATGGAAGTCGCCTATACCCACGATGGGTGAAGAGGCGTCAAGTACAAGTAGTACAAGTACAAGAAAAACATGGGAAGCTGCCGTTTGGTTGGATAGGGTTTGGCCCATGTGCTGTGTATGCGTTCATATTTCCATTACAAAAACATTTCTAAGACAAATCCTTTTTTTCCTTGATATTTTTATTAGTTTATCAGAATATAAATACAAAAATACAAAGAAAAAAATGAAAATAATGGGAAAATAGGAGAGGAAAAGGAGAAGAGGAAAAAGTGTAAGGAGGAAAGGAGAAATAGAAAAAGAAAAGAATTGATTTCCGATTCCTTTTGGTGCAGAATAACATACAATTTTATACTAGCCATTTCTATAACAACAAACCTGTCTAATCAGCAAAGCCCAAAATCAAATATTCATTTCCCCCCACTTCTAGCACAAAGTCCAAAAGCAGTTTTCCAAGTAAAAACAAAATTAATTGTATTCTTTTATTTAATCAAAGTTGTCAATTTCACCATCAGTGCTAACTCCATCAACTTTTATAGATTTCTAAGACAAATCACAGCTCATCCTTTCTGTTGTGGAAATGTTTCCTGGGCTGAAATTAGGACCTACAGTTGCAGGAAAAAGTATGTGAACCCCTTGGGATTACGTGGAGTTTTGCATGAATTGGTCATAAAATGTGCTCTGAACTTCATCTAAGTCGCAACAATAGAAAAACACAGTCTGCTGAAAATATTACTACACAAACATTAGATGTTGCCATGGTTTAATTGAACATAACATGTAAACATTCACAGTGCAGGGAGGAAAAAAGTATGTGAGCCCCTAGCCTAATGACTTCTCAAGAGCTAATTGGAGCCAGGAGTGAGCCAACCTTGACTCCAATCAGTGTGATGATATTGGATGTGTTGCTGACAGCTGTCCTGCCCTTTAAAAACACACACCTGTTTTGGGTTTACTGGTATCAAGAGGCACTGTCTGATGTCAACCACGCCTCGCAGAAAAGAGCTCTCAGAAGACCTACAATCAAGAATTGTTGACTTGCATGAAGCTGGAAAGGGTTATAAAAGTATCTCCAAAAGCCTTGATGTTCATGTGTCCACGGTAAGACAGATTGTATACAAATGGAGAAAGTTTAGCACCGTTGCTACTCTCCCTAGGCGTGGTTGTCCTGTAAAAATGACTGCAAGAGCACAGTGCAGAATGCTTCATGAGGTAAAGAAGAATGACAGATGCAGTTCAGAGCACATTTTATGACTAATTCATGCAGAACTCCACGTAATCCCAAGGGTTTCACATACTTTTTCTTGCAACTGTATGTATCTGTTTTTTTTTGTTTTTTTTACAAATGAAGGCAAATATCTGTATCCCAGGATAATGTTGCAGGATCCAATCTGGGTTGGTCATTGGGACATGAGGTTTTGGTCTTCCGAGCTTTCAGACTTATGCTGGAGCCAATATTCAGGGAACCTCTCTCTCACAAGAATGTGTCCAACGCAACGATTTAGTAAGAAGAGTTGACGAAGTAGAAAAGAGAATAATTCCTCCTTTTCCCTGTCCACTTTAGCATAGATTTTAATCAAGAAGTACCCCCATGAAATGGGTATATCTAATTTGGGACACTGAAGAATATTTGTGTCAAGAATAGTCTTATCATAATGTCCGTCACTACCAACAAATTATGTATTGTTATAGTTAACTGTTATTGTACAAATTGTCATAAGTCATTTGAGGGTATGGTATGACTTAGGCCACAATTCAATCCGAAATTTCCATTGCTAAGCAAGACAATTGTTAAGTGAATCTTGCCCATTTGATGACCTTTCTTGCCACAGTTATTAAGTGAAACACTGCCATTGTTAAGTTAGTAACATGGTTGTTAAGACAGTCTAGTTTCCCCATTGACTTTGCTTGTCAGAAGGCCACAACAGGTTAGGAGTAACATGACCCCAGGACACTGCAACCATTATAATGGAACCAAGGTGATGCTGCAATGGTCGTAAGAATGAAAAACTGCCATAAGTCACTTTTTTTCAGTGCTGTTGTAATTTTGACCAGTCACTAAGTGTAATAGGTTGAGCACTATCTGTACATATAACACAAAATGTAGATAAAGAATAGTGTGTATCATTCTTATATATAAGGTAATTAGTCTCTCTACGTGTGTGTAGTACATTTAGCATTGCAAATACGTTTAATTTTAAAACATACATAACTAATAAAGCTAAAATGCATTGGAATGTGCTGCTTTATAAAGAATCTTTGTGTAAACCAGGGCTGTTAAACATGCTGGCCACGCCCACGCCCGGTTAAGTGAAAGGGGGGGGGAAGTCCCAATATGTTATGTGGTGATATTGTCACCATGTGAGTTTGACACCCCTGGTGTAAACAAAGTATCTCTGCTGAGAGCATGAGATCAGTTGCCACCTTTGGAAGGCCCGGGAAGTTTCATAGGGGCACATTTTCAGATGTCTGTATTGGTGCCCATGGTTGATCAAGATTCTTTGAACTGGGGAGGCACGTCCAGGTGGCTTGAGAAAATGCACGTGTTTTTATATTTTTTAAATTGTGAAAACAATGAGTGGAATGACTTACCTCCGGAAGTAGTGGGTGCTCCATCATTGGAGGTTCTAGAGAAGAGATTGGACAGCCATTTGTCTGGAATGACATAGGGTCTCCTGCTTGAGCAGGGGGCTGGACTAGAGGACCTCAAGATCCCTTCCAATTCTGTTATTCTCCATTCTGTATATACAGGTTTAAAAACTCAGATGTACAGTACTATTCATTGCTATAAAGATTTTCTGTAATACAAGAACTGAATTACATATTTATTTCTTTAATCGTTCTATAGGCAACTGAAAGTATTAAAATGCTGGTCACTCTTTGCCAGTCTGACAATGAAGAAGTTAGGAATACAGCTTCTGAAACCTTGCTCTCTCTTGGTAGGTTGGTTTTTTTATGATGTTTCTGGTATCTCCTTTTACTCCAGATGGAAAAAGAAATCTAGTGAACACGACAAAATATTAGTGTGAGAGAAGGGTTAAAAAAAAACCTACAAGAAATAGAAATGAGGTAGTATTAACCAAATTTACTAGCCCAACGCTCCTATTGACAGTAACGTAGTGGCATAATTAAGTGATTTACTGTATAAAAACTTGTACTCCTTTCACTGTCACTGAAATTCTCAGGAAGGGAGAGGCCAAAAGTAAGGAGCAATTTCTCAATCTTCCTTTTCCTTCCTCTTTCTTCTTCCTTATCTTTTGAGAGGAACGGTAAGATTGCTTATAGAAAATTGCAGGGCTGTAGGCTATACTAGCGAGTAAAAATAAAAATCTGGAAGAAGGCCATGACAAAAGACTGCTACTACTGTTGCCAAGAAAACTTGAAAGGCTACTTCCATAAAATCACCCAGACTCCTGGTTATTTCAAAGGAAACCCAATCCTTGTCCATAATCAGAGTTCTTTGAAATGTGAAATATTATATCCAGTCTTGCCAGGTCATGCAGTGTGAGATTGTGATATGCAGTTTAGAACCGCAAGTTGAGAAGATGAAACATTTGATTGTTCTTCTTTTATTTTGTTGCTGTTCAGGAGAAGATGGACGGCTGGCATACGAACAGCTAGACAAATTCCCCCGTGAATTTGTTAAAGTTGGGGGTCGACGCACAACTGAAGTGGCTACAGCTTTTTAAATGTTCAATTTCTATTTTAAGATCTGCCAATTTCATGTGAACCAAGATGGTCCTGTAAATAAACTGAAACTTCAAAACCCATTATTTTGAAAATTGTTTTGTAACTTAGGAACTTATCAGTATTAAAAAGAGAGAGGGGGGGGTGTTAATGAATGGACTGCTGTTGGCTCTTCTATGTAGCTTATAGTGAAATATTGATTTGTTGAAGATTATGACAATCTTGCTTTTTTGTGAAATCCATGTAATTGTTGTAAAGCTTTGGAAAAATGAGAGATGTTTTGAAATTATGTTATGTTAAATATAGAGCAGTGCGTGTTTGGTGGGCATAATTGTGCCAGTTTGCAATATGTGATACTGTGTTGAAAACATTGAAAAGCAAAAATTTATATAAGAGCCACAGTGGTGCAGTGGTTAGAGTGCAGTACTGCAGACTACTTCTGCTGACTGCCGGCTGCCTGCAATTTGGCAGTTGGAATCTCCATCCTTCCGAGGTCTGTAAAATGGGGACCCAGAGTATTGGGGATAATATGCTGACTCTGTAAACTGCTTAGAGAGGGCTGTAAAGCACTGTGAAATGGTATATAAGTCTAAGTGCTATTTCTATTTAAAGCTGTTCTGACTCCCACCCTCTCTGAATCTCATCAAATATCTGCCTGTCTGATTTTATTACTGGTAGCCAGCTAGGTTAGCATAAGCAATACTCAAAATTAGGCCTAACTAAGGATGTGAAATTTCAGATAGTGTGATTTATGTCCCCTGTTTAAATGTCCATTCTTCCTTTTTTTCTGCCTTTCACTCAGAATGCACATTAATACTAGAAAGCATTTTTCGTTGATAACCAGTTGTGTAAAGCAGGTGAAAAACTAAATTGTTTTTTTTCCTACAGAGAATTATATAATGACAGATAAGCCCCGAATTCCCAAAATTTTAGGGAGGTGAAATTTACCTGTTACTTTTTAAGACCTTGGTTTATTTAATTTTAATTTTCAATATGACAGATGATAGCAAAGATGATTTCTGGACTGCCTTATACAGCATAAGGTGATCAAGATAGCTTATAGCTTAATCTGATGTAGACTTTCTCTGAAAATCCTCTTGAGTTTAACCTGTTTACTTTCCAACAAGAATGAATAGAATTGCAGCTCCATAGAACTTCTTGCTACTATTTTTGTGGACGTACAATTATGAAAGCAATTAGTTTCTCTGCTACGGTTGGGGTCCACAAGCAGAAAAAAACAATCAAGCATTCTCTGAATCAGGTAGATTTTGGAGTTTTGTTTAGAACTATGATCTAATAAAGCCCTTCTTTTGCAAATGCATGGTTAAGACATTATTTTTGTGAATGTATATATCTGTATATTTATAAATCACATATAAGTATTACTTGATTAAAATTACATTTGTACAGTTACTGAAAAGTCTACTGAAAAAAACCAAGCATTTCTCATAACATGTGGAAGTATTATGCTTGAGGTTTTTATAGCACATTGCTCACATGAGCTTGCAATCTTTTATGGTCGTCTTTTGTACTGATTCTTGACTTATATATGCCTAATAATTTTGTGGTATTTGTTATTTTTGGTATTTACTGCTTCCTTTAAGTTATAATAAACATTATTTTTGAAATATGAAATATGTGATAAAGTTTTCTTGCATTTATGGTGATCAGTTCCTGTAAAAGTATGTGGAAATGACTTTGGGAGGCAGGAGGAAGAGCTGCAGACTAGACAAGTAGCGTGTAAAAGATTTCTTAGCAGGAGGGAGGGCATAGAAAATGTTTCAGATGAGATTGCCCCATTTTCCCAGAAAGCAAAAGGAAAAGAGAGGAGAAATATTTTTCAGTCTTGCAAAATTCTGTTACTATAACCTTACAATAAAGACAGAGCTTGTACTTCTCGTCTGGATTACCTATAAGGGCTCATGGGTGTGTAAGGCTTTCAAAGCAAGATTTAGACATCTTCTTCCTGCAAATATTCCTGGACACTGAATTGTTAACAGTTGTAATCTGTGCTCCCAGATGATGGAAGCTATGGTATAATATTTAGAAGATAGCAAAGTCTTTCCTTCTGCTTTAAAGCTTCCCTTGGTGCCTTATCATTTTTGGTAGAATGTATTTTTAAAAAGGAATTGTAACTATCAACTTTGCTCATTCTAAAACACAGTTCAATTAGCAAGTGCTCTTAAATACTGTTTTTTTCCCCAAAGATGAGTTAGTTAGAACTTGCTGTTCTGCTGTTTATTGGAATGTGGCACTGAAGAAGGCATCTTTTTAATGAATCTCAGTTGGTACCCAGAAAAATTAAAAGGGTGACTGCAAAATAAATAGATAAATATTTTTTTAAAGTAGGATTTAAGTAAATTAGAAAACAAAGGAATAACTTCATGCATGACATCATTAAGAACCTGTGCTGTTACACTGCACATTCTGTTTACAGAATTCATTACCTAGTTACCAGTTATGAATGAGTTTTGTAGTAACTGAATCAATATATTGATTTTTCCAACATTTCTTTACTTCATAAAAGAAGTATACTTCTTTAGGCAACATGGGAGCTGTATTTAGTGCACTAAAAGCTTGTTATCACAGGTATCGTGATAGAAGGGAACCAGTCCTCAAGCTGATAGATCCAACCTTCCACCACCACAAAATTAAAATATATGCCATGGATCTAAGAAATGCAGAGCTGCCACTGGAAGAAAGAGCCAAGGCTGCATTATATATAGGCCTACTAGCTTACACAGGTATGGATGAAAGATTGAGCTAAGTTTGGGATAAGAGATTCAAAAGGAGGCGATTAATATATTCTACATTCATTGAAATAATATGTAATATATTATCCTTAAATCAGTGATGTCAAACCTATGACTCGTGTCAAAGGGGACATGTTGCATTTTGGGTGACATGCCAGCATTCATCAACCAACTATTTTTGAAAGCAATCCCATTATCGCAATTTTAGGCTATGAAGGCTTCATGTCCATGGGGGTTCCACCACAAATCCGCGAAGCCCTTATCCGCAGAGACATAAGCGCGAAGACTAATTCGCGCCGTTCTAAGCGCTAAGGAAAAACGCAACCCTACCGCGATGACATAATCGCTGAGGGCAAATCCGTGCATTCCCAAGCACTCAGTACCCTAAACCTAACCCTAAACCTAACGCTAAACCTAAAGCTAAACCTAACCCCAAACCTAACCCTAAACCTAACCCCTAAACCTAATCCTAACCCTTACCTTAATTGAAATCGGCTTTCTGCCGCAGCGCCGTTTTAAAGCGCCCTTCTGTTGCCGCGCTGTTGTCGCGGCGGTGATGACGTTGCGGCTTTAGCGCCGCGATTTTACCACTGCGATTTTGACGAGCGCGGTTTTGTCGTGCCACGGTCCATGGGATGTATTCTTGCATGACCTCCACTTCCTCGAGTTCATGTGGGGAGGGGGAGGGCAATACAAGAATGGGATGTGCTTTTGCTGTTGTTTGGAGGCTGCTGAACCTTCAAGAACAGACCTTGTGTAATCTGGAGTAGCCTCAGGCTGGAAGGGGGTGTCAGCAGAAAGAGAACAGTCTGAAGTTAAGTAGATATAGCAGATCACGGGGGCCACAGGGCCAATTGCACCATTTTCCAAGCTGGTCTGTTTGAGTGTCAGCAGTGGCCCTAAGCTTAAAATCGACGCCTGGGTCTCAACTTCAGGCCCAGCTTTGGTACTTGGCAGTGCCACTATTCACATGCATAGATAAGGGGGCAGATTATCTTTTGTTATGGTGGGGGAAGGGTGACACATCAGTCAAGACGTTATGAATTTTTGATACACAAAGCCCAAAAGTTTTGCCATCATTCTCCTAAATATTGTGAGACCTACAGAGTTCAGCTCGAGTCACAGGTATTATGGGGTCTTCAGCAACAGCAGAACCTTTGTATACTTGGGACTTAGAAGAGATGTGTTAGAAGCAAGATTGATAATTAATTGATCCTTTTGCTGTCACCATACCTCATCTTTTTAATCGAGAGAGAACAAACTTTTAAAGCCCATCCTTCCAATTTTACTCCAAGCCAGATATGCAATGGAGTCGTGCAAACGTACTGTTTCCCTCCAAAATAAGATCTACCCTGAAAATAACTTCTAGCCGGATTTTAGTATGCTAATATAAACCCTACCCCCAAATAAGCCCTAGTTAAAATCATCGGGGGCATGGACAGCATGGGGGGGGGCACAGGGGCTAACCATGTCCAGTAGCAGTTGCAGCTTGCATAGCAAAGGTCAGTTGATTGCCTGTCCAAGCAGCAGGCAGAGGTGAGGGTGGCATGCGATTTGGATGTGCCGTGCAGGATGTGGGAGTGTCTGTGGGCCAGAGCAGGCAGGCTGCCCACTCCGTCCCATTGTCTCTCAGGTTGCCTGCTCCATTGCGGCTGTGGGCCAGCAGCCGTGTGAGGTCCTATTGGACAGGGCTGCTGGAGTCGCTACCACGAGGCAGATTTCAAAGTGTGGAGTGGATGGCCTGGTTGAGGGGCCCTGAGGTAAGCCAGTGCAGGGTCCATGGGGCAGCTCCAGACCCCGCTACCTCACCGTGGTGGCACTGGTGTACCATACCGTCTCCTACCCCATTGCAGCTGTGAACCAGGAGAAGTGGACTTCCTGTACGTGGGGAAAAAATAAGGCATCCCTCCCCCCAAATAAGTGCTAGTGCTTATTTTGGCACCCTAAAAAAATATAAGGTTGGGTTTTATTTTTGGGGAAACACGGGTAATACATTTTTATGCCGGAAAATGCTGTTTGTTTATGCTATTTTTTCATTCAGGATTTTTTTCTACTTGACTTTAGAATTTTTTTCAAAGATTTTTATTTTACCAACTGACTCATATATATGAGCTGTGCAGTGTAAAGAGCAGACCGCAATGTAATTGAATACAGCACTTGTCAATCATATACCCGATAGACCCATTTCTGTAGCAGACGCTTCTGCTTGCGACGGTAACATTTCCAGTTTCAGCTGATGCCTTCTTTGCAGACCCATCCAACAGAGTCTGCGCTGCTCTACTGGACTCAGAAGTGATTGCTCTGGGTTAAACCGAGAAGCTGAAAAGCCATTTTGGTGGTTGTTTTCTCTTGTTTTGGGCAGCAGTGATAATACTTTCATTGAAATCATTTGAACAAATTCTGTAAGTTGAGTGAGGGCAGGAGGAAGAACGTGCTTCATTGTCATTTATTGAACATTTGGGAAATGTCTGTTCAATGAGAAAGTGGCTCAGAATTTATGAACTTTGCATAAACTTTGCAGGTGGCGTTAGTGCTGGAAGTTTTACTACACAATATATTCAGGACATGATTGATATTTTGATGATGCCAGACACAACCACAAAAGTAAGAATCTTGGTTTTAAAAGGACTGAGTACTGTATGCTACATTAACCCCGTAAACCAAAATGAAGCCAAAGCTCACCACCTTCCTGAAATTTTGCTGTCCTATCTTGAAGAAGATGAAGATGCTGCAGAAGCGGACCCAGATATAGTTCTGGTGAAGTTCTGGGTTTGTTATCTTATGACTGTTGTCTGCTGTAATAATATGTCTTATATTAAATTATTTCATGAAATTGGTGGCCAAACACTAGAGAAAAGACTGGAATACCTGTCTAATATGGAATGGTTTGGCTGGCCCCAAAACTATGCTACATTAATGTACATGTTTATGGGATATCCAGGCACAGAAGTATACAAATAGAATTAAGAGAATGTGTGTCAGAACAAATAATTCTACTGACAAGCACTAGGTGTTACTTTCTTCAAATATTTGACACAATAAAATTACTGCTTAATGTTTAAACTGATGGTTAATTCTAAGATTTATTTAATCAATAAAAACTAAAAAAGGATAAATATCCCGAGTTAAACTCAACAGAATTGATCTCTATTGCTTGCTGCCTGGATGTTCAACTTAGTCTAGCATCTAACCCTGGGATCTCCTAGCGGTCTTTCGAGAATTATTCACATTGAGGTCCCCTTTTTAGTACAGCCAAGGCTGGCAAGGTGATGGCGCCTTCCTTCATTTTGCTACATGCTATCAATCTGAAGAAATGCTTTGTGAAAATGGTTTTAAGAATAATAAACAGCCTTCAAAACACAAATAAGCTGTTATGCAAATAATACCTTCTGCACTATTACTGTTAAAAATTGTTGAAAACTACTAGGAATCCCGTTAAGCTAAACATTTCATAATTATGGATAATTATCTATCTGGTCTTAGATTGGGAATAAATCTTACCATTTGTGGATAAGAAAGTTTCAGTTTGATTACTTTAGCAGGGCAACACCCAGTTGGAAATGGCCGCAATCCCTCCTATCCCATGTAGTCAAAACTTCAAAATAAAACATTTTTAAAAAGTTTTGTCTAGTAAGGAAAAAATATGAGATCCACAGCAGGAAGGTAACTTTAATAAAACTAATCAAAATGGCACAAAATAATAAGCAGCTCTCGAAGTTTCTTGAAATCTTCATCCAGTAAGTTACAAAAATCAAAAGCAGCAAGGCAAAAAAAACCCAGGTCAGATGATGTACAGATTAAACATCCATGCAAAGTGAAGTGGCCAGGGCAATTCATTTCCCTGTTAAATGATTAATCTGGCCACCTAAATATAACCCAGTGGAATTAAATAAGTTCTCTTACACTGCACTAATTTTATAAAGATTTAACAATAAACTTAGAAACAAAATTTAGTAGTTTTTCCCAAATACTGTCTATTCCACGCACAAGGCTAATTAGAGGGTAAGAATGAGGGGCCTCAAGCTTTGGATTTAATAAAGTCATTTGAAAAAATGTTTTACATTTAAAAGGCACGATCTTTTGAGACAAGATAAACCTGCAAATTAATCCTGGAAAACAGAAACAGAAGCATGTCTGGTTTGGGAAGAATTGAAGAAACATTATTAATTTCAAAATATTTATTTGGGGATTGTGCTATGATGGAAGAGGTCTCCAAGCAAGGATAAAGATACATGTCAGATAAAACTCGATTGTGTAATATGATGTATCAAGAAATAAGTTCCACTTTGAAAACCATATCATAATTGTGTGGGTAAATTTATTTGGTAATTACAAATGTCGTAAATGAATAAAAACTTATTTACAAGCTGAAATACACAGTATTTCCAATTAATAAGTGACTACATACAATCTAATAGTTTTGGTAAGACTGTTAGTCACTCTGCAACACATTAGTAGTGCAACCCCATCCTCAAAATCTTAGATAAATCTGTAGTTTTCAGAGGATTTATTGATTGCGCTGCCTCCCCCCCCCCCTTTGGAGGCCAATACTTTCAGAGGTTACTTTCTCAATTTAGAGGCACATCCACAACACCATCTGTAGAACTGTTGGAAAAATTTGAATGTTCCTCTTCAGATTCACCATCTAAATCTTCCTCGGCAGAATCATAGTCTTCATATTCAATTTCTTCCATATCTAAATTTCTCAAAATATCTAGGCTTTCTGGTGCCTTTCCAGTTATTTGCTAGATAAGTAAAACAATGGTGTTAAGACATTCTATTCTTGATAAACTTAGCTTTACATTTCAATTTATACCTATATAAAATTATATATATATATATATATATATATATATATATATATATATATATATATATATATATATATATATATATATATATATATATATATATATATATATATATATATATATATATATATATATTGTGCTGATAAATAAATAAAGGGAGACTAGTATAGATCTATTTCAAGCTATTTAGCTCTCATCAGCTAGCCATACCCTTACTGGGATTTGAACCTGGGCTATATTACATACTAGGCAGACATCTTGGCCATTAGGCCACAGGCTCTTATCCGTTATCAGCGAAGCCAGGGTGAAAGGTGGCCTAATGGCTAAGATGTCTGCCTAGTATGTAAGTTCCATCACTAAGCAACTCAGTAGTGAAACGCAACATTACATGGCCACATCACCTAGTGAAGGCAGTCTCAGAAGTCCTTATTACTGTTGCAATGCTAGGATTGCATGGGTCATTAAGCAAGAAGAGACAGAGATCCCAGGCAAACAAGCTGGTAGGTGAGAGCTCTGGGCAAGGGAGGTACCGCAGATGGGCGCTACAGAATGGTGGAGTGTCTGAGGGCCACTAAAGGCAGGTGGCAGAGTGCAGGTTAAGTAAGCACCGGTGAGATTTTTGAGGTTGCTCTCTTACTAGAATTAACATTCAATTCTTAGGGAGGTTCAAGGTTGACTCAACATTTCATCCTTCCGAGGTGGGTAAAATGAGGATCCAGATTGTTGGGGGCAATATGCTGATGTTGTAATCTGCTCACAGAGGGCCGTAAAGCACTAGGGAACAATATAAAACCCTTAAGTGCTATTGCTCAACCTCAAAGTTGAAAAATCAAGATCAGGGTTCAAAAGATTATATCTACCATGCAAAGGAGACTTGTAGCAGGATATTCAAGACCACTGTTTCTTCCACCCATATAGATTAATCATTTACTTACTTTTTAATTTCCAAAAGGCATAAACTCCAGTCAACAATTTGTTTTATCAGCTGGGCAGCTTACCTCTATCATATTTGCCATATAATGAACATGGCCAGCTAGTTCTGACAGTTCTTCATTTTCTTCTTTTAGACGAGCAATTTCACTAGTTTTTAATTCAATTTCTTGATGCAACTAGAGAGAAAAAAAAGATTTTAGATAATGCAAATTTCCAAAGCATGCTTCCTGTGACTTCTAAGAACATTACCTTTTCATTTTCTTGTAAAACCTCATGCAGGGCTTTCCTCCTCTCCTCAGCCAATTCTTTCCAATACTGGAATGAAGGATTGCCTGGGGGAAAAAAACCCCATAAGTAGGGATACTAAATCCAACATATAATTTATTGGAATTACTCTACCAGCATCAGATCTAAGTCACATAAAGCAGGGGTGATCCGCCACAGAAACTTTGCAACTTCAACTCCCAGAATTCCTAAGCCAGCCATATTGACTGAGGAATTCCAAGAGTTAAAAGTCCACAAGTCATAAAGTTACCAGAGTTGCCCACCAGATATAAAGTATTCTTTTAACAGGCATCGTATGAAACACTATGGCAGTAATGGCTAAACTTTTTCTCCTCGTGTGCCTAAATTGCGCGTGCATGCTCAACAGCTTGTGCCCACACCGATAATGCAATACACCCGCCCCATAGTGCATGAGCGCATGACCCCCCATGCATGCACATGTCCCACCCAACCCCATTTTGGGCCTAGCAGACCTCCCTGAAGCCTCCTGGAAAAAAAGGGTGTGGGGGGTGCCGCACTCCCCCAACCCCGCATGCATGTACAGCAGAGACCTGAAAATTAACTGGCCGGCGGGAGGTGTGCACACGTATACAGTGGAGCTGAGTTGGGCAATGACTTGCATGCCCGCAGAGGCCTCTGCATGCCACCTGTGGCACACATGCTATAGGTTGGACAGCACGGCACTATGGTATCAGTGTTCTTAAAAATCTACAGTCAATTCCAAAATTTTTAACAATATCACGATTTAAAAAACAGCAACATATTCCTCATCGTATTGGCAGATAGGGAAAAACACCACCTCCACCCTCAGATTATTCCAGAGTTATCTTGAAGGCTGACCCAGCTGGAACCACAGGCTTGGCAGTTGGGTTAAAGTCTCATTAATTTATCTATCTTTTAATTTTCTTTCTATTCTACCTTGTAGCTCAAGTTAAACTCATTCATTGGGTTATATGACCATCTCAAACAAGAGAATGTCAAGAGGGTCTCTATTCAAGCTCAATTAAACTTATTTGCACTTGGGTCACAATCGCTCCAGTATCTGAGTGCCTTTATTTTTCTGTCTTATTCTTATTCATTCTTTACATGACTCTAAACAGGACTTTATTTCCGCTCCTCTTGTGGGAAGCCCAGTTCTAGGCTGTCTGAGACCAAGCAGCTATATGCCCCTACAAGGACACCTTTGCTCTATATGCTGCATGGATTGACAGTATGCTTATGGGTCAAATTTAGGATGCTGGTTTTGACTTGTAAAGCCCTACATGACATGGAGCCATGGTATCTGAGGGACCACCTGTTCCTGATTGTATCTGCTTGTCCCACCAAAACTGGCAGAGAAGGTATGCTGCAGGTCCCCTCTACTAAGGAATTACACTGGGCAGGTCCCAGAAGATGGGCTTTCTCTGCTGTGGCATCTGCATTATGGAATCTTCTCCTCATCAGAAATGAGTCTAGCATCATCGTTCTCATCATTCTCCAAATCTCTCAAGACTTGGCTATGCCATCAGACTTGGGGATCCTGTAACGGTTCCCTTATTATGGCTAACACCCTCCTTCCTGCACATGTGTTTAGTTTTTAATGATGAGAGTTTTGTATAGTTATTATTTTTTTAGTTTTTTGCTGAGATGATAAATAAATGGTTTATCTAATTAGTTTTCATGAGATTAGCCACTTAGCCATAGCCTCCAGCCCACTTTCATAATAGTCCCAATCAAGTACCACTCTGCTTTAGTTCTGTGCCTGCACAAACATGCTGAACACAAAAGGACCAGTAACTCAATTTTTCTCATAGTCCCAATAGCTAAGTTTTCTTTTTTATTTTATAGAAGTTATATAATACATTAAACAAAATACATGAGATTAGATAAATTCTTAAAAACTGCATCTCTCCAGGTTCAGTAGTGAATATGTCTAAATATCATTACTTGATTATAACACCAATTCAAGTGCTCTTTCTTCTGTTGTAGGGTTTCAGAGGCCTCTAGCTAGAAGCTGTAGAAAATAAGATGACATTCCATCTAACCCAGGGATCCCCAACTCCCAGGCGGCAGCTGTGGGAGAGATGGGCAAGTGCTCACACATGAAGCTCCCTTCGCATGAGCGAAGGGTGCTCACACTCGCAGGTCCACCCGCACAAGTGGAAGGCACTTCACACACAAGTACAAGTGCCCTCCCCTCGTGCAAATGGAGCTTCGCGCACGAGTGCAAGCGCCTGCTGCTTGTATGAGAGGAGCTGCACACAAGCGCAAGCACCCTCTGCTCACACACAAAGCTCCATTCGTGCAAGTGGAGGGCGCATACACCTTCTGCTCACAAATAGACCTGTGTGTGTGCCACTCGGACACTCTCCCCAATGCCAGGCCGGCAAGCAGAAAGGTTGAGGACCGCTGAGCTAAACCAGTATTGTAATTTGCTATGGTACTTATATAAGTGGAACAAACCTTTTGTTGTAAGATCAGAAGGTTGGATCGCTCCTCTTAAGTTTCTCTGTTCTATTTTATCAGCAGCCTCAGGTTTTTTTGAGATGAGCTGATCATTCCAACTGTTTTTCTTGATTGAAGACTTAGCCTGTTACAAATTATGAGCAGTTTAATAGATCTTTGAAGGTGAAAGGCAACCTGTTTTTCCATCCATTTAATTAACCTTAAAATGAGGCGTCCAGAAAACAATACCCTAATCGAAGGAACTATCAAGGAGAAAAATCACAGACCCACCCAAGCAGGTAAGCCACTGTGTAAAAATAGGAAGCAACCTCCTCCAACCCTACCACCTGCACTGATGACATTACCTGAGTACTGAAAGGTCTGCAACCAAACAACCAAGCCCAGAAAGCACCAAAGTTCAAACCTGAGCTACATATATTCTCTACTATTGGAGAGTCCAGTTAGGGCTCATATTAATATTACCTTGAGCTGTGATGACAGAAAATGAGTCACTGATCTGTCTTAATGTCATGTTCAGTTCAAGTTGTTTATTTAATCCAGGGCAGGAAACCTCTTGGGGTCATGAGAGTGCAAGGTGGACAAGGGGCAGCATTCTCCAAGTTTGCTGTACAGCTTGGTCTGCTTCATACTTCAGAACTGCTGTTTTGCAGTTGCCCACCGTTTACTTAGGACTCTTCAATACATACTACTTATATTAGCAGCACAATTACAGTTTAATTAAAAGCAAACTACAATTCCTATGCCAGCTCATAATGGATCTGACTAGATTCTGTTCCAAAATAAATCATACCTCGTTCGTCCTGCCCACCAGGCAACCTGTAATAGATGGCTGTATCATCTTAAGGGTCTGCCTCTGGGATGTGCAGTTTGTATTATTTGTAGAAACCTGCTGGGAAACAACATATAGGGTAAGTCAGGTTTTTAAGAGGACTATATTAAGTTTAAGTTTAAGTTTATTAACATTTATAGGCCGCCCTTTTCCCTGAGGGGACTCAGGGCGGCTCACATAAAATCAGGAAAGGGGAATACAAACAAATATTAATATTAAACACTACCAACATGCTCACATTTAGTAAGAATGTTATTATGTTTGATGGGAACTTTTTCTAAAAGTTAAAACATGTAAAGTTAATACTTCTTAGACAGACCAAGGAACCTCCTGGCACTGCCCTCTCATGACAAAAATCATAACTGACACATTCATTCAGATGTAGTTTTCCCTGCATTATTTTCAATTCCAGAAGTAGGTTGGTAATCCCTAAGCAGTTATAAACATTCAGGTTAATTTATACACTGTTAAGTCTACCTTTGCACATCAACCAGATACTACAGAATTCAGTCTTGTATCAACAGTAGTATTTACACTGTGCTTAGAGTGGAAGTTAACTTCAAAGTAGTTCTGTTTATTACAATTTCATCAATAATAAAGATTAGTAAAGAAAGCTTTAGAGAGAGGTTTACATATACAAATAAAATACTGCATAGAGCATATTGTTCTTAAGGTTCCTATTTGTTTAAGAGACAATATACCGATCTAGCCAGAGCACTGGGTTTTTTGAGGGGGGGGAGCCGGGGGGGACGAAGAAAAGAATGCCTGGCACCCTGTCATGTGTAAATAGCAATATCCTGCATTCTTTTTAAAAAAATTACACTGCCACCATGAGATAGTAAACAATAGTAGATAATCAAACAGGGATAGCAGGAACATAATGTCACACTAGCGTGAGAAAGTCTGTGATTCACACTATATTTCACATGACAAGTGCTAACCTTTCCCACGGTAAAGTCTTTGCTGCCAATTAATTTACTGTTGAACTTGAGGACAACTGCCAGCTACTTTGGGAACAAACATTGCACTAATTTCAGATTATAACTGTAGGTATTGAATTAGATTCAAGAAATATTCACAGCCATCCCTTGCTTGGATTAACCTATTACTTGCAATATTTTATGTTTAACCAAATAAGCACCGATGAAGGTTAAAAACATAGCAAGTAAACACGCAGAATATTGATGAGCAAAGAACGCATTAGTCTGATACCCATTTCATCTCGAGACAATGTAGGTCTTTATGTAATTATTATTCCTTCTTGTTTTTTTGCCAGTAGTGCCATAATAAGTTTCTGTATACTTAGTGCCCAAGCTCCAATCATCACCTTTTATGTGAACAAGGAGACAAGTTCAAAGAGCAAAGTTTCACCTCTGTAACTGAAGATGAAACTGAACTTAAAAGATACTTTAAGTTATTCCACAACTCAACCATTTCTGTACAACTTTGTCTTGTCAGAGTCATAAGACTCTGCTTACAATCAGTCATACTTTAATGACCTCCCACGTTTATCATTGCAATGTGCTCTATATGGAGCTAACCTTGAAGAACAACTGGGAGCAACAACATGGTCCAGAATGAACCATGATTCAAAACTAGCAGTTTTTTTCAAGCTACTTGAGAAATTACTAAGGGACAATCAACCCCATGAATTTATTAGGCAATTATTTTTATAAATCTTATTTTGGCAATGATATGAAATGTATTTTTCTTTCTTTTTACAATTCAAGTCCATTCATAAGCATATATTTTTTTCCTTCTACAAAAATCTGCAGAAGATGCTTTTAGAACAGGTATTTTGAATAAATCTTTTGAACACAAGAATCAATTGGAGTTGGGTAGTATCAGCATCAAACAAATATACAACTGATGTTTAATGACATTCCAGATGTCATCTGAGGATAAATGTTCATATGTTGTGGGAATCAAATGAGACACATGAATGGTCTGTTCACGACTATCTTTTTTCTTGCACTACCATGATAAATGGTCAATACAGAAAACTTACCACTATTCAATTACATTGTTTATGTGTACATAATGTTGCTCATTAACTCACAATTCCATGTTAATGTTGCCATCCCAGCAATGCCTGATAAACCCATAACTAGGATAGTTAAAGATCTGAGAGCTAAACCCTGAAATCCAGCCCTGGAATAGCAAGGGGTAGCAATGTATGGAAAATATTGCTAGATGTTTTAATCATAGATCAGTTAGCTAAATGTTTTCGAAACTAATAGGGTTTCAAAAGTGATCCTTGATTTAAAAACTGACTGAAATTGTTATAAAACTTTTCAGTAACAGAAAATAATTAAGTATAACTTCTTGCTTTTAAGATATTGAGATTTACACTATAAACAAATATAACAATTGTTCAGTGAAATATATATTTTTAGCAATGCAAAACTGAATTCCAGAAATGAAAATTATTTTATGTACATCTGTTGATAAGCTTATTGCGAACAGCATTAAGTACTGAAGTCCTAATTCTGGATATTATACCTTCACACTTTGTCCATTTCTAGAAATATTAAAGCTCACTTTCTGAAAACGTCAAAGTGCTGTTTGCATGACACATTTGAGTCTCACGGGAAGGTTATATTTCATGTCAATGAACTCTTTCAAATGATTTAATAATTTTATGGAAGAATTTAATTTTTACAGATTTGTCTTCTTTGGTTTAAATTAAGTTTGTTTACTCAGCCATGTCAAGTGAACTATTGTTGGGATGTTATATGACCATAACACATCCAAAGATCAATGTTCAGTCCTTTAAATTGTAGAAGCAAACCTCAATTTATGACCACTTGAAAGTGTTGGAAAAAGTGACTTACAACCATCACAGCAACCCTGCAGTAACATGATTAAAATTTGAGTGCTTGGCAACCAGCATGTATTTATGCCAGTGGCAATTTTTTACCAGTGATCTCTATTTGTGGTCCAGGGCCTCCCAACAAGCAAAATAAATGGAGGAAGTCCGATTCCCTTAATGACCATGATTCTCTTAATGACCATGACAAAACAGTCGTAAAATTAGGTATGACTTATTTAACAACCACACTGTTTAGCAACAGATGATCTGGTCCCAAATGTGGTGGTAAGAATCACATAATCAGGAAGAAAGGGACTTGGACCTAAGAGTCAGCAACTGCTGTCCAACAGTCTTTCCCACATTTTTCTGAGCTATTTTCCCCCTTCCCCTGGCTTAAGCTAGACAACACTTCGTTAGTTCCTTCACCAAACAGTTCTGACCCCTTTGTTTGGTGTTTGTGCTTATGGGCAGAGTTCTGATCTCTTTACAATTTCTTTCGAACATTGTTAGGTTGGAAGTGTGACAAGAATTGACAACCTAACAATCTCCTTTGCACTTGCAGATAAAATTATAAAAAATCAGTCATGTCATACAATGTTGGGACAAAGAAGTGAATTAAAGGATTAAGATGACTAGGATGTTCATGCCATGCTAGCAGTCCTAAATATACAAACTCATTTAGGAAAAGTTCTGCATCATGTATGACATGTTAAAAGGCTCTTTTTGGACTTTCATTCACATAAACATGTAATTGTATAGGATGTTTGTTAATGGACTTCCTATAAATTCTCTTTCCAATTGTCACTGAATTTGGCCAATTTGATCTCAGAAGTACGAAGCAATTACCCCTCCACTAGCTATTCCTTCCCCTGCCCTTAATTAAGACATTAAATAACCTTAAGCATCAAAATTATGTCTATTGAGTGCCCTGCAGTTCAACAGAAAATGAACTTCAGTAAAATAGTAGCATTTGTGTATCTTCTGTCAATGCAACTTTACAGCAGAATGATCTCTCTCAAATGCTAAATTAGAACTAAAAGGGGAAAAAATAAAATGTTATAGTTTGAACAAGTGTTGATTCATATAACATGGAATTGTGCTTTGTATATTAAAATGAAATATATCAGCCCAGGTTATTAGTTTTATACACAAAATACCAGTTTAATATCCATGTATTCTATGACATATAACATTTATAGGAAAGACCAGCAACTGCTACAGGTAGTCCTCAACTTACAACCAGAACTGAGCCCAAAGATTATCTTGCAGAGAAATTTGTTAAATGAATTTTGCACCATTTTACGACCTTTCTTGCCACATTTGTTAAGTAAATCACTGTAGCTGTAAATGAGGACCCGGATTGTTGTTGGGGGCAATAGGTTGACTCTGTAAACCGCTTAGAGAGGGCTGAAAGCCCTATGAAGGGGTATATATGTCTAACTGCTATTGCTAACCCAGTTAAGTCAATCTGGTTTGCCCTATTGACTTTGCTTGTCAGAAGGTCACAAAAGGGGATCACATGACCCCAGGATACTGCAACCATCATAAACATGAGTCAGTTGTCAAGCATCTGAATGTAAATCACATGACCATGGGGATGCTACAATAGTCATAAGTGTGAAAAGGGACCTAAGTCACTATTTTCAGTGCCATTGTAACTTTGAATAGTCACTAAATGAACTGTTGTAAGTCGAGGACTACCTGTGTTACTGTTTGATAAGTGTTGACATTAGCACTTTGTTAACAAGCTAGTTACCTTCACAGAGGGATGCTTTTCGGTATTGGATTGCGGCTTCATTTTAGAATTCATGTTTCTTTTTAAAGCCAAAACCTAAAACAAGCACAATGAAAACATTAACACAAACAGTGTCACAGTCAAAGTCCCTCAAGCTCTTTTCAAATGTCGGGGTTGTTAAAATTTCATGCTAGTCATTCTGCATTGGAAGCTTGGAACCTCACAAATAAAAAGAAAGAAAAGAAACCTGAGAACTTTGGAACAAGAATTCACAACATCCAAAAAAATCCCAACGGGCTTCTGAAAAGAACAAACCAGCCTCGTGTTGCATCTTGCACCAGCATCCTCTCATTTTAAGGTGAAAGCAGGTCACCAACAAAAAGCAGCACTTGCAGCTACATGTTTTTCCGCCAAGACTAAAGCAAGCCCTCAGGCTTTATTTGCATGCATGCCTCTCTCTTTTTTTAAAATGGGCCGAAAGACTCATTTAGAAAGCATCTCCATTCCTCATTTAAGCGACCCGAGTATCATTTGCTAGAAACATACATTATTATTTAGAATAGAATAGAATTCTTTATTCTTTATTATATTCTTTATAAAGAATTCTTTATTCTTTATTCATCAGCCGGCCAATGTCGACTGGCAACTACCCGGAGGAGAGCCTTCTCGGTGGCTGCTCCGACCCTCTGGAACGAACTCCCCGTGGAGATTCGTACCCTCACCACCCTCCAGACCTTCCGCATCGCCCTTAAAGCCTGCCTGTTCCGACAGGCCTGGGGCTAAAGACTTCAACCCCACTCGAATGGTATGACTGTTGTGCTTTTTAACGGTGTATGGTTTTCATGTTTGTAACTTGTCTGTTCTCCCCTTCCCTTGAATTGTGAGCCGCCCTGAGTTCCCCCAGGGAAAAGGGCGGCATACAAATAAAGTAAAATCTAATACATCTAAATCTAAAATCTATTGGCCAAGTGTGATTGGACACATAAGGAATTTGTCTTTGGTGCAGATGCTCTCAGTGTACATAAAAAGATAACGATACATTTGTCAAGAATCATAAGGTGCAACACTTAAGGACAGTCATAGGGTACAAATAAGCAATCAGGAAACAATCAATATAAATCGTAAGGATACAAGCAACAAAATTACAGTCCTGCAGTCATAAGTGGGAGGAGATGGGGTGATAGGAACGACGAGAAGGCTAATAGTAATAGTAATGCAGCCTTAGTGAAGGGTTTGACAGTGGTGAGGGAATTATTTGTTTAGCATTTGGGAAAAACTGTTCTTGGGTCTAGTTGTCTTGGTGTACAATGCTCTATAGGGTTGTTTTGAGGATAGGAGTTGAAACAATTTATATCCAGGATGCGAGGGGTCTGTAAATATTTTCATGGCCCTCCTTTTGACTCCTGCAGTGTACAGGTCCTCAATGGAAGGCAGGTTGGCAATAATTGTTTTTTTCCTGCAGTTCTGATTATCCTTTGAAGTCTGTGTCTTGTTGGGTTGCAGAGCCAAACCAGACAGTTATAGAGGTGCAGATGACAGACTCAATAATTCCTCTGTCCTATAGAGCAGGGGTCTCCAACCTTGGCAACTTTAAGACCTGTGGACTTCAACTCCCAGAGTTCCTCAGCCAGCAAAGCTGGCTGAGGAACTCTGGGAGTTGAAGTCCACAGGTCTTAAAGTTGCCAAAGTTGGAGACCCCTGTTCTAGACAGACACTTAATAAATACAATTTAAATACGCTAGTCCGAACTAAGCCCCGCTGTAGGTTTGCAACCTTAACTTCTGAAATCCCAGCGTATCTTTGAAACCTGGACTCGCCCCGAAGTTGTTTTTAAAGGGAGGGGGACCCCAAAATTTAGGGGTGATGAAATGGGAGGGCAGGCTTGCGCACCGCGATTAGCCAGCCTCAAAGAATCCCTAAAAGAGGATGGACTCCAACTCCCATCCTCCCCGAGGGGCGGGGTGAGAGCGCTGGGCAGCGCAGGGGATCCCAGGAGTGACTCAGGGGGGGAGGAGGCGGCTCGCCCAACGGAAAATGGCTCCCCTTCCCCTCACCAGCAAAAAGCGTGTTGCCACGCCGAAAGGATTCAACCCCTTCCCGCCCGCAGGGAAGAGCCTCAGAATCCGTGAGAAGCGCGGAAAGGAAAAGGGAGAAACGGCAAACCTGGGATTCGAGGCTCCCCTTGAGAGGCCGCTCGCCCGCCGACGCTCCGACCGCGACTCCCGCGCTCGCTTGAACAAGGAGCCTTTCGCGCGCAGCCCTAAAGCCCTCGCTGCGTCGGCGGGCGGGTCTTGTGACGCGACTCAGCCCCGCGCCAATACCCGTCCGACGGGCCAATGCCTCTAGCCTATCAAATCCCGAATTCGGAAAGCCTAGAGCCAATCGGGGCTTTCTTTCCGCCCCCCCCACTCCCCTCCGCCCCCATCCACGTGAGGCCTTTTGCCTACCTGATATTTGGAAGAGATCGCCTGTGGGGGCGGGGCGGGGGGGGCTGCTGGAAGAAAAGTTTCCGGGCGTGGCTCAGTCCTTCGGGGCGCAGTCCTGCGCATGCGTTATTCAAAAGCAAACATTCTTGAGTTAGGCTATTTGAGGCTTGCTTTCAAATCAATGAGTAGGGCATTAAATATTCGATCCATGGGAAGGTCCGCCCTGACTGAAGACCCATTGATTGATTTTGACTTTATTTGTAGGCCACTCACTTCATAAGAGTCTGATAAAACACAAGTAAGAGCATAATCGTCTATGGAGATTCTCAGTCATCCAGGTCCCAAAGGTGCTTTTTTTCAAAAGGCAACAGGAAGGAAGGAAGGAAGGAAGGAAGGAAGGAAGGAAGGAAGGAAGGAAGGAAGGAAGGAAGGAAGGAAGGAAGGAAGGAAGGAAGGAAGGAAGGAAGGAAAAAGAAAGAAAGAAAAGCTTCTTGGATTGAGAAGTGAAACGTCTTCAAAGAAAACCCAGAAAGTCCAGTTGCCTCTTGAAAAAGCACCTTTGGGATTGTAGGAAGTTATCACACAGCCCTCTCCCAGAAAAATGAAATATCCTAGGAAATATAAGTTGTTAGCCGCCCTGAGTCCCCTCAGGGAAAAGGGCGGCCTATAAATAAACGCAACTGAAATATTGAAAAGGCAGAAGATTTCTCTGGATGTGAAAAGAAAGAAACATGTTTTAAAAGACAGAATAGCTGCCTGTAGCTTCCTGCCCATCCCCACTGTGTCAGTGGGCCATTAAGAAGGCCAAGCTAGTCCACTTTACATAATAAAGACTTCTCCACTTCAGCTGCAGGGGGGATGGGATTAAGGAACTTTACCCAGCTCACCACATGGCATCTGAGAACTCAACCATACCTGGATTCAAAACATAGCCTAGAGAGTTGCCCCTGCATGGCCCTATGGGAGTCTGACAACCAATCATAATACATTTCTTACACAGGAACAGGAAACAGAGAGGTGGGACTGAACAGGTTATAAAAAGCCTAGCAAGCCCCTCCCTCAGCCCTTCTCTTCTTCTCCACCAACATTGAAGCATGTGATCACCTTTTCTGTTCAGGGCTCAAGCCTTGTGGCCCTGTCCAACAATAAATCATCTTTCCAAGCAGCCTCCATGTCTCCAGTGTCTTTTTCCTCACTTGGAGCCGAACCCAGAAGGACATTTCTTTCATCAGGATAATAGCATAATCAAAACCTCAAGGCTGTAAAACATAACATGCCGGCAAATGATAAAAGCAAGTGGGGAAAAAAAAGATAACCATCAAGGATAAGCATTCCTGTGGCTGAAGGTAGAGAAACCCCATCAAAGTCCATGGCACCAAAAACATTGGTAAGTTACCTAAATAAAATGAGAAGTGATACACAGATAGCACTTCACTTAGCAGTTCATTTAGTGACCATTCGAAGTTACAACAGCACTGAAAAAAAATGACATCATTTTTCACACTTAAACTGTTGCAGCATCCCCATGGTCAGGTGATCAAAATTCAGGCACTGGTCAACTGGCTCATATTTATGACAGGTGCATTGTCCAGGGGTCTTTTATGATCTGATAAGCAAAGTCAATGGGGAAGCCTGATTCACTTAACAACTGGGTTACTTGCTTAACAACTTCAATGGTTTGCTTAACAAATGTGATAAGAAAGGGCATAAAATGGGGCAGAACATACTTAACCAATGTTTCACTTAGTAACAGAAATTTTGGGTTCAATGTCGGTTGTAAGTCGAGGACTTCCTGTACTCCTTCCATCCAGGTTTTTTTTTTAAATAAATCCTTCTAAATCAACTCCCATATTGTCATTAATGCAAGATTAGATCACTGTGTTATCTGCATTTGGGGCTGGCAAGTTTGGGAGACGGCAGAGAGCGCATTTATATATTTTGTAACAAAGTAGTAAGAGTAAGTAAGATGATCAAAAAGAATCTTGATTGCCTTTTTCAGATTCATGATAATGGGAATAAAAATGCAGTGCCTTTTATATCACAGTTCTAGTATACCACTTGGGGAAATTAATCTACAGATGTTTCCCCAGCTATCTTACCTATATCCATAAAGCATCTGTTTTCCTTAAACTGGAAAATAGTGCAAATTGCTCCTTCAGCTAAAGCATTCATTCAAATAATTTCCCACATGCACTATAAATTAGGGCCATCCGCAAATAATTACATTAATATGCATTAGATCTAAAACAAGGGCATTTTACATTAATTTCACACCCTTAATTAAATGCTATTTAATTAAGAATGTCTATTCCAGAAATTTGTAGAACAGGATTTTAGAACAATTGGAACAATCATGGTAATAATGTCATTAGTTATAAACTTGAGTTTGTTTGCTTGTTTTCCTTTAATTTGTTTTTGGCTCTGATATCTCAGTTCATAATAATAGAGGCATTCCTTCTTCATCTCATGTAAAAAGGTTTACTAGACATACCATTATCATTCAATCAGAATTCCTTTTAATTTCTTCAGCCAAGAGACATTTGCAAAGAAGCTCTTGTTTCAGAACTGAAAAAGTGTTTATTTTACTAATTTAGATGATAGAGACATTTACAAGAACTATTATATATTATTACCAGTAATCCAACAGATGGACTTTTAAGTTACACCCTTTTTTTAGCCCACTAACAGCAAAGTTCTAGTATGCATAAAAACATGTTGTGACATTTACATTCATTTAAACATTTTGCCAATCTCAATATTTTTTCCTCTGTGTAGCTTGAACAAATATTGAGGTTTCTCATTGGGTTCAGCCAGCTTGTTTTGAATGTTTGCTATGCAAAAGGATGTGTCATTTGAAACATGGCATAGAAAATGTCCTCTTCTATTTTTTTTTTCATAATGTAAGAGTTGAATCACTTGTCGGGTATAATAAAATATATCCGGGTGAATGGTGCATCTCTATGTCTTTGTTTGGGGGAATGTATTGGAAACCATATCACCTATACATACTGAATTGTCTCAAGGCAAACTGTGATCAATTATGGTGATTCAACATACCGTAATTAAGAAACAACAGCAGTTTATCCAGGCCTCCAAAAATGAGACTAATAGCCATATACCACCAAAACTGTCATGTCTCTTTGTAACCTTCAGTTGGGCAAAACTGGAAGGTTTAAGAACAATTATTGAACCAAGATAACTCAAGCGGACTAGCTTACATAACTCTGATAAGGGAGGGAGGGAGGGGAGCAAGGAAGGAGGGAAAGAAGAATATACTAAGGATATTTTTGAACGATTCAGAAGTTAATTTTAATATTTCAATAGTGTCAACAGAGACATCTCCCTGTATGGAGAGATGATGTCTAAGACCTGTCATGGAAGAAAAACAAATTCTATTTGGCAAGACTGAGACTGAGTTGAAACTAGATTTACAACTGACAGGCTACAAGAATGACATGGAAAAAAATGTTACACTGGACATGCAAAAGAAACCAAATAATGTACTAATAATTAAATAGCTATTCAAACAACAAGCTAAGATAATAACCTGGATAATTTTCCTATATTGAATTTACAAAAAAGGCTTGTTAAATCTTGGAAGAATGTTGTGAGAAGGAACAATGAAAACATGAAAATAAATCAAGTTCTATGACATTATTTGAATGGTAAAAGGTTAAGATTGTTAGGAGTAAGAAGGTGATAACTTACTTAAAAATTTTATACTTGTGATGAAGATAGGAAGTCATCTCTTTCCATATTTCTTTGCAATATTCTTTCTTTTCTCTTTCATTTTTTCTTTTCTGCACTTTTGGTTCTTAAATCTTATTCAGCTTGCATCAGTTTTTATTGCTATAATTATAATCTTTATTAAAGTTACTATTAAATAAAAAGAAAAGATTGCAACTATTTACTTCGAGCTGTGGGAAGCAAGCCAGTACAAGCAAAATAATTACATGTTTTACTTTGAACTTCCTGATAACTCTCTGAAAGTATTATCTTCGAAGTAATTCCCTGTTCCTTGGAAACTTGTTTCCAAGCAAAGGCACTTTTGACTGTATCCATTTAATGTACTGAACCTGAAATTTCTAAGAAGGAAGGTTGTTTAAAAACAGATTTCCATCTCCTCTCCTTCCTCTTTAGCTGCCCATTTTTCCTTCAAAAAGCCTCTTTGAGGGAGCAGCTTTCTTTGACAGGTATTGCAGTCGTGAGTTTCAAATTTTTTTGGAACCTACTCCGTGGGTGTGGCCTGCTTTGTGGGAGTGGCTTGCCAGCCATGTAACCAAGTGGGAGTGGCTTGCCAGCCATGTGACCAAGTGGGAGTGGCTTGCCAGCCATGTGACCAAGTGGGAGTGGCTTGCCGGTCATGTGACCAAATGGGAATGGCTTGCCGGCCATATGACCGGGTGGGAGTGCCTTGCTGGTCATGTGACCGGATGGGAGTGATCAAGATGATGTCACTGAATTCTTTGCCCCAATGGCTGACCTACAAAAAAAAGATATAAAAAAGGAAATTTATTATTTTGTGCATTTACTACTTAAATAAGATTTAAATAAGTACACAAAACAATAAAAGAGCTACTTACAGAAGGTAAGTAGCTTACTACTTACTACTTGTATTTCAAAGGGAATAAATACATATTTAATTTTACACGTGTTAACAGCTGTTGGAATTGTGTTTGCACAACAGTGGAAAAAACAAAGATATGAAAATGAATAAATATTAGAATGTGCAGGAATGAATAAATTGGCAATTAAAATCAAGAAGGCTTTGAATATTTTTTCACGTGGGATTTGTTTTATCAATTGCTAACTAACAAAAACAGCAATTAGAAATCTAAAAGTATGAAAGAAAACACCAATTATGTAAGGAAAGGTCACTAAAATGTATAAGGAAATATTATTAGTACTTGATAATTATTAATGTGTAGATAACTGTGGGACATTACACACACACAAACTATGACAGTGCCAGGAAAACACCAAAAAATAACAATTTCCCCCCCAAAAGACTGCAGATGAAATCAGTTTTTTTCCCTAACCCTAAGAACAGAAAAGACAAAGCCACTGGAATAAAAACCATCAAGGCATCGTGGGAAATTATAAAGGACAGTGCCAGGAAGCTCACAGAACCAGGAACCACCTCACAATTACCTAAACAACCAGGTATTACACAGAAACACACACAATCTGGCAAAGCTGCCTTGCACCAATCTGGCCGGCCCATAGAAAAGCAGCCACCTTGAGACACATAAACCATGCACCAACCTGTACACTTAAAAGCAACATACTGCATCACAAATAAAACATTTGCAAAAAGGAATAACATTTCTTGTAATAAACATTCTATAAACAATAAATAAATAAAAAATCCCTAAAAGTAATTAAAATCCACCAAGCTCAGGGAACACCAAGGACCCCGCTGTCGTCTCCCCCCCCCCTTCTTCCTCCTCTCAATATATCCCACTCTTTGTAGCACTGATGATGATAATAATATCTAGTTTGGGTAATGAAACATCTGCAAGAAAACAAGCAAGCTCAGAGAGCACCAAGGACCACACAGTCATCGCCCTCCTCCTCCTCCTCCTCTCTGTATAACCCATTTTTTCTAGCACTGATGATGACACCTAGTTGGGTAATGAGATGCCTTCAAGAAAACCACCAAGTTCAGAGAACACCAAAGGACCCACAGTCCTCTCCCTCCTTATCTTTATTCCTTTTTCTCCTTCTACTTCTCCTCCTCCTCCTTTCCCCACAACCCCACTCCCTTCTAGCACTGATGATGTTACTTAGTTTGGTAATGAAATGTCTGTAAGAAAACCACCAAGTTCAGAAAGCAGCAAGGATCCCACTATCCTCCACCTCTTC
Source organism: Thamnophis sirtalis (assembly GCF_051295495.1). Lineage (NCBI taxonomy): Eukaryota > Metazoa > Chordata > Lepidosauria > Squamata > Natricidae > Thamnophis > Thamnophis sirtalis. Next base: position 165,264,763 of record NW_028261382.1, read on the forward strand.
TTTCTCCCTCTCTTTCTACTTTTTGTCCTTCTATCTTTCTCCTCTTCCCCCCCCCAACCCCACTCCTTCTAGCACTGATGATGTTACCTAGTTTGGTAATGAAATGTCTGTAAGAAAACCACCAAGCTCAGAAAGCAGAAAGGATCCCACTATCCTCCACCGCCTCTTTCCCCCTCTCTTTTTGCTTTTTGTCCTATCTTTCTCCTCCTTCCCCCCAACCCCACTCCCTTCTAACACTGATGATGTTACCTAGTTATTTGGTAATGAAACATCTGCACCAAGCTCAGAGAGCACCCAGGACCCCTCATTACAACCTCCTTACAAACTACCCACCCATCCATCTCCCCCGTGCTCAGAAAAGGACGCTCGTGCAAGTCCTTTGCTAGCAGGCAGGTTCTAGGATGCCCCTGCCGCCACCAAAGCACCTTCCCGGAGTTGCTTTTCTGAGCATGGGGAGACAGCCGGCAGTTTGCGTGGTGCGGCCAGCGCCTAGGAAGTCCTAGGAGACTGGCCGCACCAGGTAAGCTCCCGCCACCATCCCCATCCCCACCCCCGTGCCTGTACCCGTGCTTTCTGGCAGCCAGGCATCTTAGGCAAGTCCGGGGACCTTGCAAAGGCTTTGCAAGGTCCCCGAACTTGTCAAAGACGCCGGCCGCACTGCATAAGCTTCCGCCGTTGTCCCCACCCCCATGCCCGTGCTTTCTGGCAGCCCTGCAGCCCTGCGCTATAAGCAAGCCCGGGATCCTTGCAAGGCTGCAAAAGGTCACTAGACTCGCTTATAGTGCAGGGCCACAGCAGGCCACAACAATGACATTTGCAAGTCCAAATGTCATTGTTAATTCTAATTGGGTTTGTTTGGGATATTCTATTTAATTCTTTTTAACTTTTGTAATATGTGTTTTTTTAATGTTGTACACCGCCCTGAGTCCTTGGGAGAAGGGTGGCATATAAATCTAATAAACCAAACCAAACCAAACCAGGGACCTTGCAAAGACCTTGCAAGGGCCCCAAACGTTTCAAAGACACCGGCCGCACCAGGTAAGCTCCCACCGCTGACCTCACCCCCGCGCCCGTGCTTTCTGGCAGCCAGGCATCTTAGGCAAGTCCGGGGACCTTGCAAAGGCTTTGCAAGATCCCCGAACTTGTCAAAGATGCCGGTCGCACTGCGTAAGCTTCCGCCGTTGTCCCCACCCCCATGCCCGTGCTTTCTGGCAGCCCTGCAGCCCTGCGCTATAAGCAAGCCTGGGATCCATGCAAGGCTGCAAAAGGTCACCAGACTCGCTTATAGTGCAGGGCCACAGCAGGCCACTCCAGGTGGCCTGCCTCCCCTCCCCCCCACACACACCCTACGCTTAGTTGCAGCTTACTTACCTCCTCGGAGTCGGCAGGCAGCAGTAGAGAGCTAAGCAGGAAAAAAGGTAAGTGAGTTTAGATAGGGTTCCTAGGGGCGGGGGCGGCAATTGGTAAGCCAGCCAATCAGTGGGCGGTGGGCGGGGCTAGGATAGTGTAGACAGGCGAGGGGAGTGAGCAAGCGAGCGACAGGGCCAGGGCAGGCGTTTCGGAACTTACTTTCGGGTCCACCAGTGGAACCTCCTCTCACCTGTTCGGTAGATTTGACCAACCGGTTCTACCAAACCGGTGCGAACCGGTAGGAACCCACCTCTGAGGTATTGGTAGATAAATTCAAAGGGTTGGCAGAATTGTCCATAAGTGGGAAATCTTCTGATTTTGACTATCTCTCTGGCTACTGCTGAGCAAAAAAGAAGAATTGGTGCATCCTAACCTGAAATCAGAATAGATCTGGAAGGGACCTTGTAGGTCTTCCAGTCAAACCCTTGCTCAAGAGAGGAAACCCTATATCATTTCAGACAAGTGACTGTCCAGTCTCTTCTTAAAAGCCTCCAGTGAAGAAGCACCTACAACCTCTGACGGCAAGCAGTTCTATTGGTTAATTGCTCCCACTTGTAGGAAGTTAGCACCCACCCCTCTCCTAGAAAAATGAAATATCTTAGGAAATATTAAGGCAGAATATATTTCCCTACTTAAGAAATGGGGAAACATGTTTTTAGGCAGGAAACAGACTCACTCTTAATAACCCCCACCTTTGTTAATGGGCCATTAAAAAAGTCTGGGCCAGTCTATTCTCCATAACAAAGACCTATCCCCTTCAGCTACAGGGCAATGGGATTAAGGCATGATAGTATTAGCCCTTTACCCATCTCACCACAGGGCACCTGGGAAGAAGCAATGCTCAACCAAATTTTGACTCAACACAACCTAGAGAATTGCCCTGCATGGCCTCATGGGAGTCTGACAACCAATCAGAATACATTTCTTACACAGGAACAGGAAACAGAAAGAGGCGGGGCCGAATAGAGTATTAAAAACCCAGCAAGCCCCTTCTTGGCCCTCTTCTTCACCCAACATCTGGAAGCATGTGACCCCCCCTTTCTGTTCAGGAACTCAAGCCATGTGATTCTGTCCACTATTAAACCATCTTTCCAAGCAGCCTCAATGTCTCGTGTCTTTTTCCCCACTTGGAGCTGAACCCAGAAGGGCATTTCTTCCAACACACTGTTAGGAAGTTTCTCCTTAATTACAGATTGCTTCTCTGCCTGATTAGTTTCCATCCGTTGTTTCTTGTCTTGCCTTCTGGTGCTTTTGAAAATAGGTTGATAATCCTCTTCTTCTTCGTAGCAGCCCCTCTTGTTTGAAAAAGCATAACTTGTTGCAGAAATCCAATGTTACCTAGAAAGGAATGAAAGAATTCTAGAGAAGCATACATAATTTGGCCAAGCTTGGTTGAAAAAAAAATCCATTTAAAATTAGAGTTCAAATAATTGTTAGTACTTAATTGTTATACAACCTGAATGTTTATAAAAATATGTGTGCCAATCAAACTAAATGCTATATAACAGTAAATGGAAAATATTTCCTTTATCACTGAACTTGAATGGAAATCAGTGGCAGCTTCCACTAGATGGCAGTCTAACCTTAATATTGAAGCTCTGTTTTTACAGTGCTAAAGCAGTGCTTGCTGAATTAATCTAATTAATCTAGTCCAGAGGTGGGTTCCTACCAGTTCGCACCTATTCGGTAGAACCGGTTCGTCAAATCTACCGAACCGGTTAGAAGAGGTTCCACCAGTGGACCCGGAAAGCAGGCCACACCTACAGAAGAGGTTCCAAAAATTTTTGAAACCCACCACTGGTCCTTGGAGATGATTATTCTACACTATCATGCTCATATTTATAAAACTCAGTGCCTCTGTGAAAGGTAAGGATGACTACTGCGTTTGTGGTGCAATCAGAACATTGCGTGTGTTGAAGTTGTTTTAACGCAAACCAAAGATGCCTTTTAAAAAAGAAGTTTACATCATATTCTTATGCATGCCAATGCAGTGTGAGAGGTAATTTAAGGTGGTTCTGACAAGTGTCATCGGCATCTTCATATCTGGTCACATGGGTGGCAAGACACTCCCATCTGGTCACGTGGGCGGTAAGCCACTCCCACAAAGGAGGCCACACCCACATAGTAGGTTCGAACAATTTTTGAAACCCACCACTGATCTAGTCATAAACTATTCTACCATCTTTTAGCATAGTACGTTGAGAAAATATAGCCAATGAACTTGATCAACAATGTGTGAAAATCTGCCATGTTAGAACACCGTATGCAAAAAATCCAGACAACCACTGGATGGCTGCCAATACACACAGAGGTCATCTGTGCAAGGTTGATATCAGTCCCTCTAGGTCAGTGGTTCTCAACCTTCCCAATGCCGTGACCCTTTAATACAGTTCCTCATGTTGTGGTGACCCCCAACCATAAAATTGGTGTCTCGGTTCCTAAGACGATCAAAAATATGTGTTTTCTGATGGTCTTAGGCGACCCCTGTGAAAGGGTCATTCGACTCCCCAAAGGGGTCCCTGACCCACAGGTTGAGAACTACTGCTCTAGGTAGACCAGACCAAAAATCAACTGTAATGCATTCTTTGTTACACCCAAACAAGATTGCCAATACTTCTGATCCGTACCATCAAATCCATGATTACATAAAATTAATGTAGCAAAACCACCCCTTTTTTGTGGAGCCTACCATAAAAACAGAAAATAGTCATCCCGGAATTGGGTAGTCAACTCCAAGCAGGGCCTCCCCTGCATTTTGATATGGCAGACCTTCAAAACACTTGCTTTTATTCCCCAAGGTTGACTCAGCCTTCCATCCTTCCGATGTGGGTAAAAGGAGGACCCAGATTGTTGGGGGCAATAGGCTGACTCTATAAAACTGCTTACAGAGGGCTGTAAAGCATTGTGAAGAGGTATGTAAGTGCTATGGTTCCACCACAAAACCGCGGTAGACAAAAGCGCGCTTGACGAAAGCGTGTACGTGACGTCATCACAGCGCGACGAAAACATCGCGCTGTGATCGATAAATGTAAAAATAAAGCGAAAACCTTACCCTAACCCCCCCAAACCTAACCCTAAACCTAACCCTAAACCTAACCCTTAACCTAAGCCTAAATATAACCCTAAACCTAACCCTTAACCTAACGCTAAACCTAACACTAACCTTTAACCTAACGCTAAATGTAACCCTAACGCTCTAAACCTAAACCTAACCCTTAACCTAACCCTAACCCTAACCCTAACCCTAACCCTAACCCTTACCTTTATGTGAATCGGCTTGCTTTAATTTTATTTTTATTTCAATTTTTAATTTTTTTCGTCGCGCTGTGATGATGTCAAATGCGTGCTTTTGTCGAGCGCGTTTTTGTGGACCGCGGTTTTGACGGGTCACGAGTGCCATTGCTATTTTACTAGGCTGCGAGAGGCGTTTAGTAGTGATCCTAATACTGGTGGGAGCAGGGGAGAAGCAGTGTGATATACATCGATCGCACATTCCGGATTAAAGTCGGGCAGCCAGAACTGATATACATAAACGTGGACAACTATATACATGACGTCTAAGAGTTTCCCGCATGTTCTTTATGACACACTTAGGGTGCTTCAATTGTCTCGCTCACTCTCTTTTCCACCCTCCCGTCGACAAATGCCGTCTCGGAAGCGCACCGTGCAACCTTGAATTATCCCGGCTCGACAGGGCCTTTGCGCATTTTAAACAGCGGCGCAGCTTCCGATGTGATGTCCGGAGAAGCGAAAAGGCCTCTCGTGAAGGTGTCTGAGCCACTGAGTTGGGCTACTAAAGGGCATCGCTAGAGCCGGGGCTGAAGCAAGGATTGCAATAGCTGCTTCTCAATTGTTGAATTGGAGAGCTGGAACCGGGTTCTTCTCAGATGAAAGGCAAAGTCGTCTTTTGCATGGCAAATGTTGCTTTGCGCGGCAATTTCACGCGGCAGGAGTTCTGGGAGGCTTTGGCTGCAGCTCTTAAAGGCGCCTGTTGGGAATTTTGTGCCAGTTTGATCGGATCTCTGGACCCTGAACCATGCAAGCTTATCGTTTAATTAAACATGTCAGGTTTTGACGAGTCTCCGCATGTTCCACTTTTTGAAGGGAAACGAAAATAAGGTAGGTAGTTAGGAGAACTGTCCCAAAGGTGCTTTCTTTTCCAAAAGGCAACTGGACCGTGGCATGTCAAAACCGCGGTCCACTAAAGCGCGCCCGATTAAAGCGCGTACGTGACGTCATCAGCAGCGCGACAAGAAAGAAAAAGGGCACTTTAAAAAGCGCTTTTAAAGCAAGCCGATTCACATAAAGGTAAGGGTTTAGGGTTAGGGTTAGGTTTAGGGTTACGTTAAGGGTTAGGTTTAGGGTTAGGTTTAGGGTTAGGTTAAGGGTTAGGTTTAGCGTTAGGTTTAGCGTTAGGTTAAGGGTTAGGTTTAGGGTTAGGTTAAGGGTTAGGCTTAGGGTTAGGTTTAGGGTTAGGTTTGGGGGGGGGTTAGGTTTAGATTTACGTGTTAATTTTAAGTTTCCCGCTCACAGCGTGCTGTTTTCGTCGCACTGTGATGACGTCACGTACGCGCTTTCGTCGAGCGCGCTTTAGTCTACCGCGGTTTTGTGGTGGAACCAACTGGACTTTCTTGGTTTTTTTCTTCTTTGAAAACGTTTCTCTTCTCAACCAAGAAGCTTCTTCAGTTCTAAATAACAAGCAGGGAAGAGAAGGATTTATATTATTTGAAGTCCTCTGAGCTGTTAGCACTTAAATCTTTCTGTTCCCCATCCCTCAATTTAAAACCGTAGAAGTTTCTTGGATGAGAAGTGAATCGTTTTCAAAGGGGGGACGACCAGGAAGTCCAGCTGCCTTTTGGAACAAGCACCTTGGGGACAATTGTGACCTGGATGATTGGGAATCTCCATAGACAGGAAAACTGACTTTTCAGCAAAGACTTCTCAGTTGATTTTTCTCAGTTGCACAACATTTTTATTTCATTTTCCCAGTCATTAATTCAAACTTCCACTGGGTGGCTGCTTTGGCCGGTCCGCTTTGTGTTTACACAGTGTGTTTTATCCTATCTGTCACTGCCTTTGTGCCAGAACATAAACTCTTTGGCACCAAATAAATTACAATTACGGCTACAGTAGTTAAGGGTGGCTGTTTTTTGAAATAAACTTCTGCATTAGGCCAAGAAGGTTAAGGAAGGAACTGACTTAATTTCTGTCATCTGCTAGTTGTTCTTTTTTTTCACACACAGGAGAACAGACAAAATAATTTAGACAGTTCATCATTGGAAATGACATTGGGAGTTAAGTTAACCATGACCATATCTGGATATTATATATTGATTGGAGGCCACCAGGGGACTCCAGGACTGTGAAGTTGAAAAAAACAATGGGAGAAAATAGGGGTTCTACCACAAAACCGCGGACGACAAAATCGCGCTCGACGAAAGCGCGTACGTGACGTCATCACAGCGCAACGAAAACATCGCGCTGTGATCGATAAATGTAAAAATAAAGCGAAAACCTTACCCTAACCCTCCCAAACCTAACCCTAAACCTAACCCTAAATCTAACCCTAAACCTAACCCTTAACCTAACGCTAAACCTAACGCTAACCCTTAACCTAACGCTAAACGTAACCCTAACGCTCTAAACCTAACCCTAACCCTTAACCTAACCCTAAACCTAACCCTAAACCTAACCCTAAACCTAACCCTTACCTTTATGTGAATCGGCTTGCTTTAATTTTATTTTTATTTCAATTTTTAATTTTTTTCGTCGCGCTGTGATGACGTCAAATGCGCGCTTTCGTCGAGCGCGCTTTTGTGGACCGCGGTTTTGACGGGTCACGGAAAATAGGAAATCCCATTCCATATGCTGCCAGAAATTAGAACAGAATTAAACTTGAAGACTTTCCTTCTATTTTATCTGCATTAGGCCAGGTGAGAAAACTCACCTAAAGGTGACCCTTTTGAGTCCAGATGCTACAGAGGTTCAGGTTAAACAAGATATCCATATAACTAACATGGATAACATGAGCTCCCTCTCTCTTCATTTTAAAATGCCTGAATTTCTTAGCTGGGGCGGGATGCTGGTCTGCCTTTAACACAGTTAAATGTGAGAGAGATGTAAACAAGCCTTTCTCATTCAGATTAATATCCTTGTGTAGTTCATGATACAAAGCATTAGTCCTTACAGGTAATAGATACGAGGGGAAAGTTTGACCGGACTTTGCTACATGTAAAAGATCCCAATACACACACACACCCCCAAAAAAATCTTGCAACAATAAACTAATTGACAGTAAACAGCAAATGAAAAACTGCAGCTGTAAACCGTCAACTAGAGCAGTGTTTCTCAACCTTGGAGACTTTAAGTCCTGTGGACTTCAACTCCCAGAATCCCCCAGCCAGCAGAGCTGGCTGGGGGATTCTGGGAGTTGAAGTCCACAGGACTTAAAGTCACCAAGGTTGAGAAACACTGAACTAGAGAAACGGACAGATAAGCCAATATTCTCAACTGTGTATTTAAAAAGATAAAACTCTCCATGATTGCTGATAAAGTTGGGACTCAAATGTTCTTGGGGATCGGTTGAGTAAATGTCACCATCGTTTTATTTGAATCCAGGTCTCTGGATTTATACGAACTCTGAACTATTAACTAACTCGCTTGACGGGCTTTGTACGCGCGACCCACAATTAGCCCGTGATGCGAACTCGGTCTCTGGGTAACGCCAAGCAGGCACCGCCTGTGCGCAAGTCTAAGTTTACAGTGCCAGAAACCTCGCTGTGTTCATTGGGGCGTACTTATCGGCGGCGGCGGCGGGGGGGGGGTGTTTAAGACTGCAGCCTGAAACGCCTGCAACCGCGCAGAGGACGCAGCCCGCTGTATTTTGCCTGACACGCGGGCAGCCCACCGGTTTGTCATCCCCTGCGAATCCCGACCCCTATCGGGCTTTCCAAACTCTCTCTTCCCCCCGCTTTTCTTCTGTCCTCCCCCGCGTGCTTGCCGAGTGGCACGGTCCTCCGCAGAGCGCCTGCGCCGCGGCTTGAAAGGCGGAGCCGATCCGTGTGACTCAGGCGAGGAGGAAAGGCGGCGGCTGCCATTTTGAGGGGTTATTTTTTTCGCTCCGACTGACGCTTCCTCGTCGCCTCCGGCTTCCTCCGGACCGAGGATCTCCTTCGCGGGCTATTCCTTCGCCTGAGAGGGGACAGGAGGGGGGGCTTCGCTCGCTCTCTTGCCTCCTGCCCTTTCCGCTGCCGGAGCCTCGTAGCGCAGGGTCTGCCCGGCCCAGCCTGCCTTCGCCTTCGCTACTTCCTCCTCCTCCTCCTCCCTCTCCTCCTCCTCCTCCTCCGCCGTCCTTCGCCGCCGCCACCATTTGCGCTCCCCCGGCGGCTCCGGGGCGCCGAGCTTAGGCTATGGGGACCAGGCTGCTGGGGCTGAGCAGCGGCAGTGCGGGCGGCCCGGTCGTCGTGAACAGCGCAGAGGGGATGGGGGAGCTCGGCGGCTTCTTGGTGGCTTTATCTTGACATGGCTCCTACCCGTGCTGCTAGCAGCGCCGCCGACACCACCACAGCCTCCACTGCTCCGCCCGCGCCCGCCGGCTGCGGATAGCGAGCCCAGGCCAGGCCGTCCTCTCCGCTCCGCGCTCTCTCGCCGCCTGCGCCTCCCGCCGAGGTGACAAAAATTAAAAAAAAAGAGAGAAATTAACTTTTTTTTTGTTTCTATGAGGGAAAGTTGAAAGAGGTGGAGGAGATTTGGCTTATTTTATTTTAATTTTTTTTAAAGTCGAACTCCTGTCCGAACCAATTACGAAAGGGACGGGCGGGGTAATCTCCCCCCCCCAATCCCCCCTTTTTTAAATGATTTGATTCGACTCAAAAGCCCCAACGGCTATTTTTGCTTCTCTTAATATTTTTTTTCTCTCTCTCTCCCCCTTTTGCAATTGAGAACTTCTGGCCTCCCTCCTCCGTGCTTTCCCCTTTTTCAAAAGGAGGAAAATTGGAGCCAACTGAATGCGAGAAAAAGTCCCCGGGACTGTGGGTTGAGTCCCCTTCCCTCCCCCTTGCGCTGAGCACAGGCCCTTCTCTTCCTCCTCAGGTCGGTTAAAGGGAGAGAGAGGGAGGAAACAACGCCGAGGAGGCGACATCGCACCAGCCATGCCCAGCCCCAACTAAACAAGTGGCCGTTGCGGCGGCGGCGGTGGCGGAGAAAGGAGGATAGTTGATGGGGGATAGACAGCAATTGGAGTATGTAGGTCTCTTCCCCTGCCGAGGGGACTGCTAGATAGCCTGGAGATCTTTAGGCCGGCTACTCCCTTTTTGGCTCCCCTTTTAAGCTTTGATTGATGGCCACCATGATCCCCGTTTTCTCTAACACAGGCGGCCTCGGGGCGACGACCGGGTGCCTGATTGTGAGCGTGATGAAGTTAGAAATGACTCTGCTGTTTTCCAAACTTCTTGCTCTTCGGCAAACCAGCACTGTGTTGTCTGCTGTTGATGATTTTGTTAGTAGGGAAACGTCTTGCCTCCCGGGACATCCACTCCTCTTCTGCACTCCTTCCTTTGCTTTTTCCCAAGTCTAATCATCAGTGAAAATTAAGCAGGCAGTATAGCAATAGCAGCAATCTTGGTAATAATAATCGGCAGAGTCATGAACCTGGGTGTGTTAGAGTACTGTCTTTAATTTCAGGTTTTTTTGTTTGGGTTTTTTGGGGGGAGCTTGGGGCAAAGAAACAACACCCAAATGGATTGGGTCCATCCCCTTTATTCCTTTTTTTTATGCATATAAATTGTGATAAGATTTTTCTCCTGTTCTTGCCCCTTTATTCCTGTGGTTTAAACTGTATATCAGTGTATTTTCTTCAAAAAAAAAATCTTTTTTGGGTAATATGTGCAAACCCTTTGTCCAGTAATGGTTGGACAACTACTTACTTTGTTTTATGACCCCTCTAGTAAGACAGTCTTGTAAAACAATTGCCTGAGGTGCACTTTTGGGGTTTGCCTCTGTTTTATTGATTCAGTGGTATAAGCAGGAATAAAATGACTTGTTTCTGTTGCACTTGAGTCTTATGAAAAAAGGGCCCACAGTTTAGTGACAGTTTCCAAAGGCTTTTGTACCATCTGTATTATAAAATGGGGGACCCAAACTCCCGGAAGAAACAAGCTCTGAACAGACTTCGGGCTCAGCTTAAAAAGAAAAAAGAATCTCTAGCTGACCAGTTTGATTTCAAGATGTATATTGCCTTTGTATTCAAAGACAAGGTAATCTTATTTCTGTTTATTATTTCAGCATATAAAATACATAATGATCTCGAAGGTTTTTTAGAATTAAAAAAATGGAGAATATATATTAAAGGCATAAGCTTTTCTTGGCATAAAAAATAGACTGTTTATTGAATACATTTCTTAATGCACATAACCACTAAGTACCATAACTTAATGGTACTATTGTAAAGTTCCATTGTGTTTGTTAGTAAAAATTACAGATGTTCAAGTGTGGAAGGATAATTCTAAATATTTTATATTGTATGGGGTTTGTATGTATGGTACATGAGAGGAATATAGGCACCCAAAACTGAATTTAACCCCCTACCCCAGCAAATTGTGCCTTTCAGCCAAAATCCACTTAAAGACTCTGATTTTAATATTAGTATCTTTCATTGAATTAAGAGATGAATTTTTGCTTTGCACACATCCTTTTAAAAGTAAGGTTTGAACTTCCTGATAATTAACTTTCCTAAATTTTATATTTGAACTTCAACATTTATTTCTTAGTAACAAATGTTTCTTAATTTTCTTTTCTTTAGAGAAAAAAGTCAGCACTCTTTGAAGTGTCTGAAGTGATACCAGTTATGACCAATAATTATGAAGAAAATATCCTGAAAGGTGTGCGAGATTCCAGTTATTCCTTGGAAAGTTCCATTGAGCTTCTTCAAAAGGACATTGTACAGTTACATGCACCACGCTATCAGTCTATGCGCAGGGTAAAATTATTTTTTTCTTCTATTTTCGACAGTCAAATGTTTTTCTTACAGTCCTTGCTCCAGCTGTGCTTTTGGATCAAAGATTCATGGTCAAGTACAATTTTAAAAGCAGATGGTACTGGTTTTACTAAGAGAAATACTTCTACAAGGAGTTTCCTTCTTTTCTATTACACCTTTAATATTAATATTCAGTATGTCTTTACTGATATGGAATTTATTATGTTACCTAGTAGAACTTACTGTATTTCTTTTAAAAGCTTTGGATATATAAAAAGACATGCAATTTTTTGAGATTATGCTCATGAAGAATATTTTATAGTAGAATATATCTATGGTTTGTCCCTAGTTTTAATTTTCCAAGCCTCACCTACCATACTTTGTTTTATAAGATATAATTGCAATAAGGTAAAATCATCCTATTAAAATATATTATTGAATATTAATATTATTAAATATTAATAATTCAAAAGTATATATCTTAATCAGCTGCTTTGTCTTTAATTTCTCCAAAATTATCTTGTACAATATTCTGAGTTCTTATTTATGAATAGATTGTGATCAAATGAAGGACCCTGCCATGATGTGACAGCAGTATCATGTAAAAATTGTGATTTACCTATTTATGTCAGCATCAGATCACAAGTATTTAATTGCAGTTGGGTGATAATGTCACAGCATATATTTCCATTTTGGCCTCATCAGTTTTTTCTGTTGCCCCTGGATTCTCCAAATGGAAGTGAGGGAGATTATTCTCACAGGGTATCCTTGAGTTATAACCATTATGGAGCACGCCCATCATGGTTGTAACTTGTGACAGTCATAAAATGGTTTGGTCATGTAACCAATCTGATTTTATGACACTTTTTGCAGCAGTGAACATCAGGCCGTAAATTTGGATTTGGATTTTGGATTTATTTATTTATAGGCCGCCCTTTTCCCTGAGGGGACTCAGGGCGGCTTACAATCAAAAAGGAAGGGGAGTGTAGGACAATACAAAAAAAAAGAAATGTGCACAAAGTAAATTAGACAATAAAACTCAACATTCACTCAGCATTCGGGCGGGGCGAAATAAGATTATCCCCAGGCCTGACGGGTTAGCCAGTTCTTGAGGGCTGTGCGGAAGGCCTGGACGGTGGTGAGGGTACGAATCTCCACGGGGAGATTGTTCCATAGTGTCGGAGCCGCAACAGAGAAGGCTCTCCTCCGAGTAGTCGCCAGTCGGCACTGACTGGCGGATGGAATACGGAGGAGGCCAACTATGCGATCTGATGGAACGCAGGGAGGTAATTGGCAGAAGGCGGTCTCTCAAATAGCCAGATCCACTACCATGGAGCGCTTTATAGGTGGTGAGTAGGACCTTGAAGTGCACCCGGAGACCAACAGGTAGCCAGTGCAGCTCACGGAGGATCGGTGTTATGTGGGCGAACCGTGGTGCGCCCACGATCACTCGCGCGGCCGCATTCTGAACTAGCTGAAGTCTTCGGATGCTCTTCAAGGGCAGCCCCATGTAGAGCACATTACAGTATTCCAGCCTAGAGATCACAAGGGCTCGAGTGACTGTTGTGAGGGCCTCCCGATTCAGGTAGGGCCGCAACTGGCGCACCAGGCGAACCTGGGCAAATGCCCCCCTGGTCACAGCTGAGAGATGGTGGTCAAAAGTTAGCTGTGAATCCAGGAGGACTCCCAAGTTGCGGGCCCTTTCTGAGGGGTTTAAATTTTGTCCCCCCAGCCTGAGTGATGGTATGGTGGTCAAATTTTTGGGAGGGAAACACAACAGCCACTCGGTCTTGTCTGGGTTGAGTACCAGCTTGTTCGCTCTCATCCAGTCTTTAACGTCTTCCAGTCCCCGGTTCATCACGTCCACCGCTTCATTGAGTTGGCACGGGGCGGACATTTACAACTGTGTATCGTCCGCATATTGGTGAGATTTTATCCCGTGCCTTCGGATGATCTCGCCCAGCGGTTTCATGTAAATGTTAAATAGTAGGGGGGATAGGACCGACCCCTGCGGCACCCCATAGGTTAGGGGCCTCAGGGACGATCTCTGCCCCCCCACTAACACCGACTGCGACCTGTCCGAGAGATAGGAGGAGAACCACTGCAAGACAGTGCCGCCCACCCCTATCTCCCGCAGTCGTCGCAGAAGGATACCATGGTCGATGGTATCGAAAGCCGCTGAGAGGTCCAGGAGAACTAGGATGGAGGCATGGCCTCCATCCCTAGCTCTCCAGAGATCATCAGTCAATGCGACCAAAGCGGTTTCTGTGCTGTAACCGGGTCTGAAGCCAGACTGGAAGGGGTCAAGATAGTTAGCTTCCTCCAAGGTACGCTGAAGCTGGAGAGCCACCACCTTCTCAACAACCTTCCCTACAAAGGGAAGGTTGGAGACTGGACGATAGTTATTAAGAACAGCTGGATCCAGAGACGGCTTCTTCAGGAGGGTAAAGCAAATGCCACGCTCATAAAGCAGACCTATGGTTTGCTATGGGGGTCACATGACTGCAGGATACTGCAAACGTACATGCAACTCTGTTACCAAGAGCTTAAAGTGTGGTCACATGACCATGGGGTGCGGGGACTGTTGGAACTTTGAATCCAGGTCATAGGTACTTCCAAGTAGACCCTTTGGAACTTCAAATGCTCACTAGACAATTAGGTATAAGTTGAGGGGTACCTATATTGTGTCCTTTTTCTTCAGCTTTTCTGTGCTCCTTTGGAGAATTTTTCAGTCAAAAATTTCTTTAAAAATTTACAGAGGAGGAGAATCTATAGAAATCATCTTCATTAGCAGGAGATACCTGTAAAAACATTACTCACAAGATGCTCTCCAAAGCAGGAGGTTACTGCTTATTCAAGATCTAAACCAAATAGATTAGTCCTGACAGAAAAAACCTATGACTTAAATTCTATAAATTATATATACTGGATTTTATTAAAATAGCAAATATTAATACTAAAAATTGTTTGAACAAGAGAATACTATAGTTTCAAGCTGAATTGTAGGTGATGACTAAGTTTGATGCTTAAGTTTGGGTAATTTTGTACAGAAATTCTCTTTTAAAATTTCCATGCTTGGATTTAACAGTTGGATGGGGTACAGGTAGTCCTCGACTTAGGACCACAATTGAGGCCAAATTTATGTTAAGTGAGACAGTGTGTTTTACCTCATTTTGCAACCTTTCTTGCCATAGTTGTTAAGTGAATCACTGTAATTGGTAAGTTTGTAACCTGGTTGTTAAGTGAATCTTGCTTCCTTGCAAAAGGTGATCACATGTCCTTGAGATACAGCAACAATCATGAGTCAATTGGGGTTTACAAAGGTCATAACTGAAAAATTGTCATAAGTCACTTTTATCAGTGCTGTTGTAACTTTGAATGATAACTGAATGAATTGTTGTAAGTCAGGTGTACCTGTATATGTGGGCTGTATTTTAAATTTGAAAGAGGTTTGAGATGGCTTACATTTGGAAAAAATGTACTATTTAGAATAAAAAAATCTTAATACTGTATGTGTATAAATTAATTACATGTACAATTTGTTATTACTGATTAATACATCTTTGCATGCTATATTGGATACTATAAAATAATTTTTATCTCTTCAGGATGTGATTGGCTGTACGCAGGAGATGGACTTCATACTTTGGCCTCGGAATGATATTGAGAAGATAGTCTGTCTTCTGTTTTCTAGATGGAAGGGATCAGATGATGAGCCCTTTAGGCCTGTTCAGGTATGACATATGAAGATACAACTCAAGTAACCACTGCCTTTTAATGCTGATCAGATACGACTTTTGGATTTTTGAAGCTGCAATTTGCAATCTTGTGCCTTTATGTTACTTTGAATAAGACTTCCATGTGCTCAAATAAGCCTGGACAATAATTGGCTATTATGGGGTTTGTGATGCAAAATAGATAGAAAGCAGTAGTTGTCTACCTGAGTTAGTGTTGATTACAGCACAAAATGTGTAATTATGAGTATGCATGCAAACGGATCTAGATGACATTGGTAGTTGTGATATATTGAAGGTTTAAGTCATAAGGCATTTTGCCATTTTAAAAATATTGCTTTATTTTTTGAATCACTCTCCTAGTTCAATAAGCTTATTTTATTTTGATTAACACTGTATAACAAATAATGCACAAATTGGTTGTGAGGGCCCCAGTAGTTATTGGCACACTGGGTGCCATACCCAAAAAAATGTGAACAGCACTTAGAAACTATGCATATTGACAAATTTTCCATCTGGATTACAAAAGACTACAATGCTTGGATCTGCACATATGCCAATACATTACGACATCCTAGGTACTTGGGGAAAATCTGATGCATATGAAGGCCAGTATGAGCTAAAGAACTGGCAGCTGTAATTTCACACCCAAAAGTTCTAATATGATTTAACAATAGAAAAAAAAATAGTTTTCCCAATTGCTAAATTTGTTAAACTTATATAGAATAATAGCTTATAAATTGGAATAGGGGAGGCAAAAGAATTCAGACTCCAGAATTTAGTATTATTGGATTCAAAAATAATTTCATTTGCCCATAATTCAGTTGGTGGATCTTAGAAGGCGACCCATGTTCCTTCCTTCTTTTTTGTTCCCCTCTGGGTTTAATTACTTTGTAATTCTTTTCTCTTGCCATGGATTTGTTTGTTTTTAAGTCGTTTTTTTTTTTTTAAACCGTTGTAGGCCACCCAGAGTTACTGGGTATCAGAGAGCATGTAATAGTTCAAAAAAACATCTATAAGACTGCTTTTTTAATTTTTAATTAAAATATTTTTTGTCGTTGAATATTTTGAATAGGCCAGGTTTGAATTTCATCATGGTGACTATGAAAAACAGTTTCTGCATGTACTGAGCCGAAAGGACAAGACTGGAATTGTTATCAACAACCCTAACCAGTCAGTGTTTCTTTTCATTGACAGACAGCACTTGCAGGTAAACTTCTTCCAGTATACAATAGTTGCTTCATTTATTATTTAGCAGTTGTCATGACAGAACATTGAATCTAGATGGATAATATGGTGTATATAACACACATTAAACATAATATTAGGTATAACAGATTAGCTGTTTTTGTGTGTTTTGGTAGTGTAACGAACATTCAAACAGGCAGCACCCTTTTAAATTATAGAATTGAAAAATATAGATTCGATGCACACAAGCAAATATATGTCTGTCTGTGTGCATCAATAGTGTTTTTTGTTTCCCTAGTACTGAGTCTTTACTGAACTTTTAAAGTATAACTTAATCTAGCCTTGGGAAAAGCATTTTCTCTGAGAGAAAAAGTAAAGTATAGAAATCTGATAAAGTTGCATATCCAGTAAAAAATATATATTATAAAGTGACAGATTTTTAGTTTTTGTTCCTCTATGCTTCCTTTCAAGTTCCTAAATATTTCTGAAAAGACAAACTGGGAGAAATTTAAAGCTTTTTTCCCATGCATAAAGAAACCCCTATCCTTGGTTCTGAAATTATCTATTTTTTACAGACTCCAAAAAACAAAGCAACAATCTTCAAGTTATGCAGCATCTGCCTGTATCTGCCACAGGAGCAACTCACCCACTGGGCGGTTGGTACTATAGAGGATCACCTCCGCCCATACATGCCAGAATAGGGTTCTGGCCAGCAAAATGGGGAAAATCACAGATTGCAGGAGTGTAGTTTCCACTTTCCTCGCCATTTATTCTTTCGGAATAGAAGAAAATGGACACATGCTCAGAACACTATCCATCGTGAACCTTGATCATCCTGGATTATTTTCTGTTATCATTTGTATCTCAGAACTTTTTTTTAAGATGTTTTCTGCATGGACTTTATGAAAGAGAATGCTCTGCATATTTCTGCATTGCATGAGCATCTTACCAAAATGTGAAATGAAGGGACTGTTACACACTGAAAGAAATGTTATCTGAGAGCACAAAGCGATCATTTATGGTGGTATGTCCATTTGTGCTGGTCATGTCCCCTGTTTCAGTATTCATAGGGTGAAAAGTGAATGTAAGGGTGTAAAAGCCTTCTAAGCGTTGCTTTTAACATGATTGTATCAGAGCTGTGTCAGACTCATTCTGATGATAAGTTCTCTGGCTTGCTACAGTAGATGGCTTACTATGGGAAAGAAATCGTTTAAGGAAGAAAAGCATCTCATTCATTGTAGGCATTAATTGCCTCTCATATTTTACTTGGCCATGTTTGAGTTTACTAGCATTCTCATTTTTTGGATCTCTTTCCCCAGTTTGCTGTATAACTAAATGTAGAGTGTTCTGTTAAGTTGAGTACATTTTACAGACCTGGGGTCTGAAGTAGCCTAAAGCAGCTACATTAAAAATAGCAGCTGCAGAAACAATGTTGGCAGAGGATTGCTTTTTCCCCCCTGAGAGTTGACTTGTAAAATGGCTGGTGAACTGAGTAGGAAATACTGGTTTCCAAAACATTTCTGACATGGAAAACCCTCTGAGGTTCGGTGGGGTGGGGTGGGGTTGGGGGAGGAATAAGATCAAAAGCATTTGTGGATTTAATTGTAAAATATTGTTTGGAGTGTCAAAGTTGGTTTTGACAGAACATATTTTGTTTAAGATTGTGCAATGAACATAAGAAAGACTACTGTATAGTTTTGGCAAAGAACACTTTGCTTATGGGTTGAATAATTTTACTGAAGTAAATCTGTATAAGCCAACTCCCTTTGGGTAAATCTAGTGCTTATCTGTTTAAAATTTGTATTTAGCTTTTGTTTGGAATTGGAACAAATGAAAATAAACAAATTAGTTGAACATTTATCTGCTCTATTAAGTTATGAAGTCCATGCTAGTTGTAAGGTATGCAGGCACTAAATTAATACCGCAAAACAATCCATGACAGTATTAACTGAGAACGTAATGTAATTCTAGAATGTTGAATTGGAATTGGACCAATACAGATTCAGTGAATCTCACTGGCTCATTTGGACAGTCACTTTGTAATTAGTTCAACCTAATTATCTAGTGATAATTATTAATATACATTTGGAGGAGAATATGCTATATATGCATATGTGTAAATGTGTGTGAAGAGGATGCTAAACCAGGAAACTGGCATTTCTTGGGAACAGTATCTATTTTTAATCTTTTTTTCTATTCAACTCAGGATTACTTGCTAATTAAAATAGCAATTTATTAAAAGGATTATGCAAAGGGAAACATTTTTATATTTACTTCATTATGATAAAGTACATATAATGTTGTTTTACAGGATTTTACTGAAAAGGGTTAACAGAAATGACATTCTCCCTGCTCCTAACTTGATGGGAAAAAATTGTATCTTCAAAATCAGCCAGATGAAATAGTATTAACTATTGATTTACAGAGACCCCACATATAACAGAATACATGACATGAATAACATTGAATATTTAAAAGGAATGGGAGTAGCCATAACATGAACACTTAAAAAAAAACAGACCCTATTATCCTTGAACCCATTGAAATACATGTAAAGTGTGAACCATACAGGAAAATTAAGATCCTGTCTCAATAGCTCATTAAATTGAAATTCTCTTCAGTACCTACTCGTAGCAATTGCTAAATTTATTCTTAAAATTCAGTCCTAGCAGAGTCCTTAGCGCAGTTCATAACTTCCTCCGTTTGGGTTTTTTATGCTCTGTAGCAATAAAGATTCTTTGTTGGTCTTGAAACCATCTCTGGAATCTTAAGAATTGTAGTTGGTATTATGGCACTCTGCATTCATTAATTTGGTTTGTTTTACATTATGAAGGAAGAGAAATTTATGTAGAATACATAATAAAATTTAAGGGTTTTTTTAAGGATACAGAAACGTAAATTAAAAATTAGGATAACATGCTTGATGTTATAGAATGTTCTCACATTACTTTTTCTGTTACAAATTAGCTTGAACCAATTAAGTCCATGCAATACTTGTATAAAAGGTTGTCGGTTTGATCTTATTCCTAAACATATAGAACTTAAGGGCATCTACACTTTTTGTAAATGTGTGACATAAATATACATACTTTAACATTTGAAGAAGTCTTTAACCCTAACATACATGAAAAATTCAATGTAATTATTTACTTGATTTGTATAAGTGGTCCTTGCTTTATGACTGGTCGCTTACCAACCATTCTAAGTTACGACACCCCAAAAAAAGGGACTTCCAACTTGGCCCTGAAGTTATGACAGTTACCTCCCCTGCAGCCATCTAACTGTACTTTGGGCAATTGGCAACATGGTTGCATTTGTGGCCATTTACAATTCCCTGTAGTCACATTAACATGTTTTACAATGGTTTTGCCGAAGCCAACTATAGAGAACAGTGGATTTGCTTAATATTTAATGACTGACATTTGTTTTACTATCAAAGCATTTCCTTAATGACCACTGTAAAAAAGGTTGCAAAATGGGGTCAGTCATGCAAGAGACCCATTTTACTACCAATACTACTGACAACCATGTGTAGGTTCCATTAGGGGTCATCACTCGACTATCTGTACAGCTACTCATCTGGTGTGATTAGGTGGCCAACAACATATAACATGACAGCTTATTAAACCTAGAAAAATGTAATGGCATTTAGACTTACATACCGCTTCACAGTGCTCTATAGTCCTCTCTAAGCTGTTTACAGAATCAGCATATTACACCTGTGTCATTTTACCAACCTCAGAAGTATGGAAGGCTGAGTCAAACTTGAGCCGGACAGGATCGAACTGCTGGCAGCCGGCAATCAGCAGAAGTATCCTGCAATACTGCATTCTAACCACTGGCCCACCACAGCTCATAAAAACCAATCTATGGTAAATCACAACCCCCACCATATAGGTTCCTAGAAAACATCCAATCTCCATCCATTTCTTCAAATCCTTCTGAAAAGCTGGTAAGTTTGGACTCAATCTAACTTTGGAACTGGTGGAATAGGTATGGTGTGCCAAAGCACAGGTGCTGCAACCCCAAAAGCCAATTTTCTGATTCCATAGATGACGTTTTTCAATCAATGGAACCTGCAGTGTGCCTGCTGTTTCAACCTGCACAGCCAAGTAGATGCGGTCAGAGAGGTGGTCCTTCAAATAATCCAGTCCCCAAAGTATGGGTGTCTTTGTAGGTGATCAGCAGCAACCCAAATTGCATCTGAAAGCACCCTAGGAGCCAATGGAACTTGGACAACTGAGGTATTAACATTGGGGGGGGGAGGCTCCAAAGTGCAGCTGTTTTGTTGCATTCTGGACCAGCTACAGGTTCTGGATGTTCTTCAAGAACAGCCCCGTGTAGAGCTCATTACAGGAATCCATTTGGGACATTACCAGGATATGAATAAGTCATTCTAATTGAGGAAAAGGTGCAACTGGCACATGTAACAAAGGTGTGTAAAATGACTTCCATCCATAATTGTTACTGGCTCTTTAAACAGGAGCCCATAAGTTAAACCCCAAAATTGCACAGTGGTTCTGTTTGAGGGAGTGCTACTCTGTCTAGATCCGAAGATGGAAAATGACCCGAGACAGGAAATCCTAAAATCCATTCAGACTCTCACCACCTCCAGATACTGAGACAGCATTCAGATAGTCCAGCTGGGGTGGAGATGTAAAGCTGGATGTCATATACAGGTAGTCCTCAACTTACGACCACAATTGAGTCGAAACTTTCTGTTAAGTGAGATTTTTGTTCAGTTTTGCACCATTTTATGACCTTTCTTGCCACAGTTATTAAGTGAATCACTGCTGCAACCCAGTTGTTAAGTGAATCTGGCTCCCCCATTGAGGTTGCACAAGGTGATCTCACAACCTTGAGACACAGCAACTCGTAAGTATGAACCAGTTGCTAAGCACTTGAATTTTGATCGCATGATCATGCAGAGGCTACAAAGGTTGTAACTGTGAAAAATGGCTACAAGGCACTTTTTCAGTGCCACTGTAACTTTGAACGGTCATTAAATGAATTGTTGCAAGTTGAGGGCTATCTGTACCTCACTTTCTGCTGTTGAATGGGCAACATCATCATGCGGATGTTAAACAGGAGAAAAGTATCTAGCTACGAGGGACCTCCCCACAACTTAATTAGACAATGGAATTCTGGCACAGAAATATTTTTTTAAAAATACATTATTTTAATCACTGGTCTTCGTAAGAGGGAAAAAATAATTTAGGTTCCCCTCTTTCTCCAAGAGCAAAGGAGCCAATGTTATGCTGGCCGAATACGGAGTATGGACTTTAAATGTCCTTTCTCCTGTAACTCCAAATCTATTCCAAAGGGTAGACTCCTTGGAAAAGATTTGAAGGGGGCTATCTTGTCTGCTATCAATGCCCATTCAGACACAATGCATTTGTTTCAACTTTGGGATTTTTACATATTTCATCTTTGTAATGATGCTTCCCCAACCAGTTATTTTCTACCTTTCTGCAATTCCGTTCCCTTTGTTGTTCGACATGCTGCCTTCATTTTAACAACTTGATTGGCTTCCCCATAGGATCTCTTGTATTGTTTCCCCTCCTGCTCAGAATGAAGACGGGGGAATAACCACAGAAGTCAAAACTGGAAGCAATCAAGTAGTTGTTTAAATTGAAAACAGCCCACTCAGGCAATTCCAGTTCCAGAAGATGTTTAACAAGCATGATAGCTTCGCTGTAGGGAGCACTAAGGAGCTATTTCATCCCCTGCTATTTTACTCTTATGGCTTTATAAACACTTTGCACAAACTAGGTCAAAAAGTTGCAGTGTAAGGACAGATGATTGTTGTAGAATATTGTAGAAGAGTTGTGTTAGTCAATGGCGATAAAAAAATATATCAGCAAAGTGGTGGTACTTTTTCAGGCCAATCTGAGCTGTAGCTCACAAAAGCTAATGCCTTTTAATAAAGTTTGATAGTCTAAAATGTACTATAAGGTTCCTGATGTTTGGGTTGTAGAATAATATTCTTTCATTCAGTGGTGGGTTTCTAATTTTTTTTACTACTGGTTCACTCGTGAACGCATGCACTTAAGCGCGACAATTCTGCAGAAGCATCCAGGCAGGTGGGTGGAGCCTCCCACCGCCGCTACTACCGGTTCACCTGATCCAGGCCGAACCAGGAGCAACCCACCTCTGTTTTCATTCCATCCAGATCTATTACAGTCACCGTCTATCCAATCCGGGTAGACTTCACTAAGGCAGGCATCAAATCTCTGAATAAGCTGTAATGCTGCTGCTGCTGTTGGAAAATGGAGAGGTACTAAAAGTCTAAAAGTGCAATAGGCAAATACTGCAATTTGCTGAAAACCACAAGAGGCATATTTATCTTTGAATCAAGCATATTCACAACCAATGAAGAAGTCTTGGGATGCGTCAGAATGTAGGAGAGTTGGGCGCTCAAAGGACCTAAAGACATGACACAATAAGAGAGTACCCCATGGAGGTGGCTACTGGACTAATTAGCTGCTCACTCCCCCCCAAACCGCTGCTTCCTGCTTCCTACCACCTATCTTTTAAAATTCATATCATTGTATTTTCCTTGTTTCTTTTCCTTGTTTTGCTATTGTTATGTTTACATTTTTAAAATTACTTTTCGTGTGCCGAAGGCATGTGTACGTGCGTGACAGCATGTATGTGCGGGATCACATCCATAATGCAATGTGCCCGCGATAACCACACACACACATACCCCGTGCATGTGTATGTGACCCCCCATGCCCCATTTTGGGCCTTGCATGCCTCCCTGAAGCCTCCTGGGACCAACAATGCCCCATGGGGTCACCTCCCACCCCCACACATGCATGCGCATCTCCTGCATATGTGGCAGAGACCCGAAAATCAGCTGCACGGTGAGAGGCACGCACACATATGCGGTGGAGCTGAACTGGGGCGACAGCTCCGTGCCCACAGAGAGGGCTCTGTGTGCCCCCTGCGGGATGCGTGCTTTAGGTTCACCATCACGGACCTATAGCCTTGAGGTTTCCCAGTGTTGTACCATCCAGTTAATAAGTTGACTCTATTTAGCTTTTTTTCAAGATAAGCCAAAGGTTGTTAAGTTCTGCCACCTGCAGTGAATAGCCACTCTTGGCTGCAATAAAACAGTGAACTCAAGCAAAATCACTAGGGAGAAGCCAAGCAATGTTTCTTCCTTTTAGAAATCTTTCCAGAGATCATCACAGTTGTGGGATCATGAGCAATGGAAAGGGTTCCACCACAAATCCGCGAAGCCCTTCTGCGCGGAGACATAAGCGCGAAGACTAAATCACGCCGTTCTAAGCGCTAGGGAAAAACGCGACCCTACTGCGATGACATAATCGCGGAGGGCAAAATCGCGCATTCCCAAGCACTCAGTACCCTAAACCTAACCCTAAACCTAACCCTAAACCTAAAACAAACCCCTAAACCTAACCCTAAAACAAACCCCTAAACCTAATCCTAACGCTTACCTTAATTGAAGTCGGCTTTCTGCCGCGGCGCCGTTTTAAAGCGCCCTTCTGTTGCCGCGCTGTTGTCGCAGCGGTGATGACGTCGCGGCTTTAGTGCCGCGATTTTATTGCCACGCTTTTGACCAGCGCGGTTTTGTCGTGCCACGATGGAAAGAGCCATTCAACGTCTGACATATAATGAGCCAAGCATCACAAAAGAATAGAGCACTCAGAAATCCCACAGGCACAAAATCACAAGGGACAAGCCATTATTATTATTACTACAATTACTATTACTATTATTATTATTAGTATTAATATTATATCTATTAACCACCCATCTTATCCCAAGGTAACTCATACGCTAGCCTGTGCTTTCTTCTTCCACCACTTAGGCTTTTTCTGCACTCATCTACCTTCAGTGCAGCTGATTCTGGGATAGTTTTTAAATAAAAAAAGTGTAGGAAAACAAGAGATAAAATCTACTTGCTGGTGTTGTGGTAGGCATAGCAGAAATGATTTTACACTGAAATTAAAATTTTTCTAAATCAAAATGTTACTGAATAGCAGCATCCACTCAATACTTTTTAACAAGACAAATTCCTTTGGAAAGAATACTGCCATGTAAAAGACTTTGGACTTTCACCTTGTTTTATTAGGTGGGCACTCAATTCATCACTGGATTAAAAAAAAAACGTTCAGGTGAACCCTGTGGCTTAAAGGCACAATACAAAAGGCAGCTGGAGCTCCTGCAAACATAATGGGTTGAATCCCACATTACTTTTTTGAAAACCCTCCTTGTAGCTCCTAGCATTGCTTTTTATGCTCTTCCCAAAGATTCCCTGAGTGTGTTGTTCCACCCAGAGCTGCAGGGGAAGAATTACATCTGGGAAAAACAGCTTCTCTTCTTGATTCAATCCAGTGCTTAGAACAATGTTTCCCAAGCTCAGCAACCTGCAGCTGTGTGGACTTCAACTCCTACAATTCCCCAGCCAGCCAAGCTTAAAAGTTGCTGAAGTTGAGAAAGAGCGGCTTAGAAGCTGTCATCATGTGTCCCTCCCACAACTGAAACTCAAAAGGAACTTTGAGTTTCAGGAGAAAAACCTTCTGTTTTCTCTGATCTTTTCTTCAGTGCTTCAAGGTTCACACTTAATATTAACTCCACTGTACTATTTTTCCTAGCAGGAGAAACAATTTATTACAGGTATGTTCTGTTAACAAATAAAAGTTAGACCTTATCCATCCACCCTAAACATGTTTGTACATAGATATAAATACATGTACAGGCACTTGTGTACATTTGTACACCAACAAATCTGATCTTGGGCCAACAATTCAACTTAAACAACAGATTTCAACATTGCAATATTATTTCATTACCCAATGGCTGCACTTCAATTTTTGAAATTGGCTGTGGTACACTCCTCCATCCTGCATTCTTCTCGGGATTTTATCTTATTTTTTATGGCTGGTATCCCAAATGCTTGGTGTGCCTCCCTTGAGCTATCAATCTTCCTGTGATCTTATCTGTTAAATTCACGTTGGCAAAACCCAGTGATTTTCCTTGCTTCAGAACCTCAGCAGTGATCAGGATTTCTTCTCCAATCTTAGCCGATGACATGTACCTAGAATACAGAAGAAAGGGGAAAAAATATTTGTTATATGTACAGTGAAAGGCATTGTGTACTATGGTCTTTCTTCCCTCCATCCATACAACTGTCCTCGAAACATTCTGAGGCAGAGCAATAGAAGAAAGAGACTGAACTTCCTGTCTAAGCAACTTTTTGATTGTTTAATAAAAGCCAAAAAGGACTTCTGAATAAATTGTTGGATATCTTTTGTAGCTGCTTAGCCAAGATATTCAGAGAGGGACCCAATCCATCGTTTTTAGTCATGCTTATCCAACACAGTTTTGGGGAGAGCAGAATGATAGATGCTACCCTAAATTTCTTTTTTTTTTTTTTCATTTTTTTTTTAAATTTTCTCTTTTTTTTTTTTCTATCTCAATTTTTATTTATTTCATTTTCATTTTCATTTTATACAATCACTTATATACTGTACGTAACAAGAAAAACAAAAAGAAAAAAAAAAGAAAAGAAAAAACCCCAACATAACACTTCAATCCCCCATACACCCTCTCTTCTCCCCCTCCAACTTCCATTTCACCCCTCCAACATTCCCCTCTTCTACTTCCCTTCCCCCTCAGACATCTCCCCCTCCCTCCATCTCACCCTCCTTACATTCCCTCTCACTCCCTCTTTACTTCTCCCTCCTCTTTCCCTCTTCTCCTCGCTTTGGTGTATCCATCAGTTTTTTTTTTTTTTTTAAATAAAAGAGAAAAAGAAAAAAAAAGGAAAACGAGCCGCAGTATACAAGTGAATTCTTATTGTTCTAAGAATTGAAACTGTAATTCCACCCTCCCCCCTCCCCCCTATAATCCCCCCTCCCTAACCCCCTTACGGCTTCGCAGGTCCCATACCCGGCATAATTCTTTAACAAGCATTTGAGTATAATAAGGCCAGCTAACTTTAAACTTAAAAAAAGAAAAGAAAAGAAAAGCCAAAAAAAAAAAAGGGAATAATAAAAAATAAAGAAGAAAAAAAAAACCACACACACACCCAAAAAGAAAGGAGAAACAGAGAAGGGTCAATAAACCCACTATGTTAACACAGCTTCCCATTATCTGTAAATCTTAAACAATGTAATTCATTCCAAATTTCGATTATTTTACTACTTGCAGGGTTTCAAACTATATTAGAGCCAGGTAAGTTGATCAATTAGGATTCCCCAACTAAAAGTCTCATTGCTTTATCTATCTATTCAAACCGTTAATTTATCTCTTTTTTATCCGAATATCCAAACCTTTCTATAAAACCATTAAACTCAAGAACTTCTTTCATTTTTCATTTCCAACACCTCCCTTTCTATCCTTACCCACCTCCACATGTAAAATTTTTTTTTACCTTCCACCCTGCCTTTATCCATGTCCATATATATATTTTATCCGCGTCCATTGCTCCTCCCATATTTACTCCACTTTCCTGAAGACTCTCCGATCAATCTTTCTTGACCTTATATTGAAATAGGAACTCAAACAAACATCTGCTTGCATTCTAGCCCCAAGTAGTCTAATTAAGCTTTCGCTACCCTTCCCTCTCCCACACGCCTCCCAACTCCGTTCGTCCCAGACCACAACTCAAAAAGATCGCAATCTCCGCTCTCCTCGCCTAGGAAAATAATTCATGCACAATTTGAGTTAGAGTTCAGACAAGTCTTATATACAATATGTGTCCACAATCAGCAACGCTTCTTTCAGTCTCCATGTCTCATCATCAATATACCACTTTTCCATTTTATCCCAGACGGGAATCATAAAGCTTTAAGAACATCGCTTAGTCTTTATCCTTTAGTCTTCTGCCCTTCCGGAAGAGGAAAGCAACACCCTCCGCCTTGTAGCCGCGTGTCTCGCTGTTTGTCTTCTCCTTCTCCTTGTCTCTCTCCAGGTCCGGATGAATCAGGAAGTCCCGCCTTCAGGGTCTCGTAGTAAAATTCTCGGGCTTCACAGACAGAATTGATGCGGTGTTTTTGGTTGCCAAATGTAACTGTAATACCAGCTGGGACTTCCCATTTGTATGGAATCTGAGAATTTCTGAGTTCTTCGGTTAAGAAAGCGTACTCTCTCCTTGTTCTTAATATTTGAGATGGTAGTTCTTTGAAAACAATCAAGTCCTGTCCATCAATTCTCAACCTCTTTCCGTAAAGCCTCTGTATTATCTCATTTCTGGATTCCCTTGTGGTAAAGTATATAATTATGTCCCTCGGAAGCTGTCGCTGTTTTGCTACCCACGAATTCTAGCGGTAAATTCTTTGAATCTGCCAATCAAAGTTAAATCCCGGACTTCCCACCAAGCGGCTGAAAGCCTCAAAGAAAATCTGTTTCAAATTCTCCTGTTGGTTTTCACGCAGTCCTCTAACTCTTATAGCAAAGGCAGTCTTATTATAATTTATCATGACAAGTTGTCTTTGAGCAGTTTCAATTTCCTGTTGTAAGGTTTCAATTTTGGATATCAAATTAAGGTTAGTTTCTTCCAAAAGTTCCAATTTATCCTCCGTTTCAGCAATATAATCTGTCATGACTGTCATTACTCCGATCATATCCTCCTTTGCCTGAGCAATTTTAGCATCAAATTGATCACATAAATCCGATATCAATTGATTAATTTCCTGTCTGAAATCATTAAGCGTTTTGAGAAGAAATTCTTGTGTTAGCAAATCTCCCGTGGAGGGTGTAGGAGACAAGGGTAGCGGCTTCATAGCAGTTTTTGGAGATATGTTATTAGGGAAGCGCTTCTGTTTAGATTTGGGAGCCATTCCAGAGTAAAAATAAAAGACAAGCAATCAAGCGAGCCAAAAATCAAAGTCTCTGCTCCCCTCAGTTAATCTTTTAGCAATTAGTACGGAGAAGCCTTCAGGAAGGTAGGGCTGACTAAGTACGTCACATCAAACACAAAAGCTACGAGATCGCCATCTTGTGACGCAGCTAAAAAAGAAAGGGAGCCTTTTGCAAAGTTGAAGCTGGTATTTTGAATAGTAATGGAAGAAATTCCTCAGGAATGGTCCCCGCCCGGATTAACATTTAAATAGCTTAGCTTTGTCCTGGGGGGGGGGCAATCTGCCTAGGGCTGCAAAAAAGGCAGCGCGGAAAACTGGCCGGAGTAAAGGCTCAGCTAATGTTGAACCTCTTCTCCATTCACAGCAAAAAAAAGCTATGAATTACAAAGAGATCCTAACGACTGACCTTCTCCCTGCCCCTTTCTGCCAGAAAGGGGAGATATCTATAGATCTTATAAGATATACGAACCAGAGTCCTGACAGGAGCTTCGTTGAGCTCCCGACGGCGGCAGGCTCCACCCCCCGAAGCCCGCTACCCTAAATTTCTTAATTCCATTTATATATGGAATTGCATATATAAAAACCTTTCTGTATGACATGTACATTAAAACAGAATGCATTGAAAAGATGTTGCTCAGAGTGACAGGTTTGAAGACTTTGAATCGTAAGCTGTTAATTGGAGCTTGGAGAAGCCTGCAGACTTGTTGTTGTTGTTTTTGTTGTTTTATTTATTTATAGGCCGCCCTTTTCCCTGAGGGGACTCAGGGCGGCTTACAATCAAAAAGGAAGGGGAGTGTAGGACAATACGAAAAAAGAAATGTGCACAAAGTAAATTAGACAATAAAACTCAACATTCACTCAGCATTCGGGAGGGGCGAAATAAGATTATCCCCAGGCCTGACGGGTTAGCCAGTTCTTGAGGGCTGTGCGGAAGGCCTGGACGGTGGTGAGGGTACGAATCTTCACGGGGAGATTGTTCCATAGTGACTTAAGAGTAAAGTGTATATGTTGCATCCAGAGATCACAACCCGCCCTCTCCCTCTGTGCCTTTGATCCGCGGTGCCAAAGCAGCTTCCTGGCGAACGTTCCATTCACCGAATGTTCAAGACCCCTTTTCGAATCACCTGCCCGCCTCTTCGCACCTCCGCGTTCTGTCCAATCTCCCATTTTTTTTCTTTTAACAACCCTGTAATCCCTTGCATCGGGGTGGAGTCAGGGTGACTGAACAGAGCTGAGCGTTTACTGGCTGGATGCCCTTCCTGACGCCTACGTGGAGCTCACAGCAGATAATTTTCCCTTTGCACCCAGAGCGAGAAATCTCTGCTCTACCTAGAATTGAACTCATAGCCTCCTGGTTGTGAGGCAAGAGGCTCACCTCTAGGCCACCACGCCACTCACCTCATCCAATCTCCAATATGATCGGGAAAAGGTTCTACCTGAACTTGCAGTGCTACTATATGTAAATATGGAATAGTGATTTAGACAGTACAATAATCTCTGACTGATATAAGGCAGATGTCTCTGCTATCAGTTCTTGTTTCACTTCTTACATAGTAATAGTACAATACAAAATAAAGCTAAAATAATGGCTCAGGTTCTTCAAAATAAAAGCATGAATGTTTCACTACCTTTTAGAACTTCTGAAGAATCTGGATACAGAAGTCTAGTTTTCCAAAAAGTATTTAAGCAGTTAAGTTTTAGAAATGTACACAGCTTGTAGTATCTCAGCATTGGACTAGCCTGATGCTTTCTTGGAATTAACACAAGTTGGATTTGCCCTATTCAGTGCAGAAAATGAAGGCTCAAATAAAAACAAACAAGCATGGGAATAAACTTGACCAATTTTGATACCCACGTAATATTCATGTCCACACTAACACCAGGCGCTCCTCTTTCCGTGTACAATAATGCAGCTGTTGACACAATGTCTACTAAAGTCGCTGTCAGGCCCCCATGGAGAGTCCCTCCTCTGTTTGTGTGCTGCTCTTCAACTTTCATTTCACAGACCACTTTCCCAGGGTTTGCAGAGACAACCTTCACCTGGGTGGAGAAGAGAAACAGAAATCTAGTTCCATAATGTCCCCGTGGAAAAAGAAAAGGAAAAAAAAATAAAGACAAAAGAAATATTTTTTTCTATTTTTCCCCCCACCTTCTATGTTTTCCGTTTGCATTGCTTTACCATCTTAATTGTAATATTTCATAAAATTGTCATTTTAAACATTTCCCCCTAGCTCAGAAGGTCTCAGCGGACCCAGTGGCTTTTAACACATCATAATTGCTATTGGCTAATAAGGCAGTGGTCTCCAACCTTGGCAACTTTAAGACTTGTGGACTTCAACTCCCAGAGTTCCTCAGCCAGCTTTGTTTTGCTGGCTGAGGAACTCTGGGAGTTGAAGTCCACAAGTCTTAAAGTTGTCAAGGTTGGAGACCACTGGGCTAAGATATTTGTAAGTTGTGTCACAGGTTATCTGGGTGACCCTTCTGTTTTCCCCTCGCCCTCCCGTCTGAACTTAAATTCTTTATCAGCCCAGCCGACTTTACTGTGTCTGAAGAAGCGAGTTCCAGTTTACAGACGCTTAAAAATGCCTTTTTTATAAAACGTGTCAGTCTGAAAAGCGCTTTACCAGCCTCCTTGATTTTGAGCTAGCACAGAAAATCAACGCGGCTCTCTCGAGATACTCCCAACGACCTTGGAAAAAATATGCAGCAGGCCGCGATTTGCAGCGATCGCTGCAAACCGTTCAAGGTCATCCCGGGAAAAAATCAGCGTACGGAACTAACACCTCGTTACCTTATTCGCCACCCGATCGAAGCAGGGCGACTCCAACATAGCTTTCATCACCTCGCGAAGAGTTTGAAGGGTGAGATGAGTCATGGCCACAAACGGGGGAAATCCTTTCAGGGGAAAAGAGGGCTAGCCGGGTCGCTGCTTCCTCCAAAGAGGCTGTTCCGAGTGGCTTCAAATTTCGGCGGCACCAGGAAGCTCAGCAGCGCCACCTGAGAAAACCTACGCCCGGTTTGCCCCCACCCCCAAAAACGAACAAATGATTGGCACAGGCAGAATCGAACCCGCGCCCTCCCTCCGCGCCTTTGATCCGCGGCGCCAAAGCAGCTTCCCGGCGAACGTTCTGATTTAGTCATGCTTATCCAACACAGTTTTGGGGAGAGCAGAATGATAGAGGCCACCCTAAAATGTCTTAATTCCATTTATATATGGAATTGCATATATAAAAACCTTTCTGTATGACATTAAAACAGAATGCTCAGAGTGACAGGTTTGAAGACTTTGAATTGTAAGCTGTTAATATATAACAGGCAGCTTGGAGAATCCTGCAGACTTAAGAGTAAAGCGTATATGTTGCATCCAGAGATCACAATTGCATATATAAAAACCTTTCTGTATGACATGTACATTAAAACAGAAAGCCTTGAAAAGATGCTGCTCAGAGTGACAGGTTTGAAGACTTTCGTAAGCTGTTAATATATAACAGACAGCTTGGAGAAGCTGCAGACTTAAGAGTAAATGTATATGTTGCATCCAGAGATCGCAACCCGCCCTCTCCCCCCGCGCCTTTGATCCGCGGTGCCAAAGCAGCTTCCCGGCGAACGTTCCATTCACCGAACGTTCAAGCCCCCGTTTCGAATCACCTGCCCGCCTCTTCGCACCTCCGCGTTCCGTCGGCTTCCCCGCGCCACGCTCGGAAAACACAGGAAACTCCGAGGCGCAGGTTCTCGGCGGCGCATGCGCAGCTTCGCTTCGACGGGAAGTGATGGAGGATCGGCGGGCGGGCCTGGCGTGGTCGTGAAAGGCGCTGCGGGTTCTTTTAGAAACAACTTGTGCCAAGAGAATGGAGGGCGGCTGGGCGGACAGGGAAATGGAGCAGGCGGCTTCCGAGCCGAAGGAGCGCGTCGACTCGGCGGAGGAAGGAGGGCCGCGGGAAGACCTGGAGGAGATGCGGAAGCAGCTGTGCTTGGACTTTGCCTCCATCAGTAATTGTGGTGGTGCAGCCTCTGCTGAGCGCTACCTGGCCGAGAACGGCTGGGATATGCAGGTAGGTGCCATTCTGAGCCTTTCTCCCTGCGTCCACGATACAGGTAGCCCTCGACTTCCAACCGTCCGTTTAGTGTCCGTTCAAAGTTAACAACGGCGCTGAAAAATATGACTTAGTTAGGACCGCTTTTTCATAGTTACGACCTTTGGTGCCTCCCCATGACCATGTGATCAAAATTCAGCTGGTTGGCAACCGGTTGGCATTTATGACCGTTGCGGTGTCCCACGGGTCATGGGATCAACTTTTGCGACCTTTTGACAAGCAAAGTCAACGGGGAAGTCCCCGTTCACTTAGTGACTGGGCTACTAATTTAGCAACTGCAGTGATTCACTTAAGAACAGTGGCAGGAAAAGTCGTAAAATGGGGCAAAGCTCACTTAAGACACGTCTCGCTGAGCAACAGAAATTTTGGGCTCGGTTGTGGTTGTAAGTCAGGGATGCCCTATAATGAGAACCAGTTTGGTGTAGTGATTAAGGGGCTGGCCTAGAAACCAGGGGACTGTGAGTTCTAGTCCTGAGCAACGGAAATGTTGGGCTCACTTGTGGTCATAAGTCGAGGAATACCTGTACCACGTTTTGACTTTTCTCTTGTAGAAGGCGCTGAATTCGTACTTTGACCCGTCTCCTGAGCAAGATGTTGACAGGATGTCCCATCCAGTTCCCGCCACGGGGGCTCCGTAAGTTATTTATGCGACGGCTCTTTGTGGAGAAAAGGAGGGAAAATCTTTCCTTCCCCTCCATTATGTGGCCATGTTAATCCCTTTTCTTTTATTTCCATTATTTTATTTTATTTGTATCCCACATACAAATAATCTTATTATTTTTACAAATAACTCAAGGCGTCAAACATATCCGACACACCTTCCTCTTCCTATTTTCCTTACCACAACTTTGCGAGGCGGTTTGGGATGAGAGAGACAGAATGACTTTTCACTCTCTCCTCATTTTCAAATTTGTTAAGGGATCTTTTTTTTACAGCCACTGTTTATAGTTATGAGTTTGAAAGCTGACAGAGAAACGGAACTTGGTGCTGTGTGGAGCAGAACACAGTTCCCCGTGCAAAATGACATACCAACAACCCTGTTTGCTGACTTGGAAGATCCTACTTGATCATTTTCTTTGTGCCTGAATTTGGTATTTATGCATAAATTGTGCATAGGTTCTAATCTGGTGGATTTCAAAAATAAATTATGCTATGCTACTCCATGGAGTTAGTTCAGTATTATTCACAGCAGTGACCAACTTTTTTCTCTTAAGTCTAATGGGGCTCTAACTTTTCTCTATTTGTAGTAAATCCCCTTCAGATCTTAAATAGAAGCACTATAATCAAAATTATATACTTAAGATGTTTGGAATTGCGCAGCTATTTGACAAGATGTTATAGTCGTTGGCAAGGGACTGTAGGAATAATCTAAAATACAGGCATCCAACTTTGATTTGCATGAGCTGGATTGAGTGAAGAGGAGTTGTTGTGGGTTCAATTATGGTTGTAAGTTGAAGACTACCCGTATAAATAAGAGACTTCTTTCTTCTTATATTTTTTAATGATCTTGTGGAGCCCACATTACTATCTGTCCAGGATGGGTGGACATGCTTGGTCTAAAATATTTGGTGGGGGGGGGACTCTAGTTTGTCCATGTCTTGTCCATATCTTAGGTAGAAATAGTTGTGGTGTAGTTGGTACCACCTCTTGAATAATTGTTCAAGCCACTGTAGAAAATTAAAATGGTAGCACTGATTGAGAGCTACCATTAACATTTATCAGCTTGTTTGAAAGTTTATAGCTAGCTACATGTAATGTGTTATGCCATATTTTTCACGTACAGTTGAGCAAATAGAGATAGTCCTCAGCTTTAATGACTGTTTGAAGTTATAACAGCACTGAAAAAGTGATTTTTGATCATTTTTCACATTTATGACTGGCAGCATCCCTGTGGTCATGTGATCAAAATTCAACTTCCTGACAACTGATTCATATTTATGACTGTTGCAGTGTCCCAGGATCATGTCATCATGTTTTGCAACCTTCTGACAAGCAAAGTCAATGGGGGAGCCAGATTTACTTAACAACCAACTTAACAACTGCACTTAACAACTATGATAAATACCATAAAATGGGGCAGAACTCACTTAATAACTCTCTTGCTTAGCAATAGAAATTTGGGGCTCAAATAAGTCAAGAACTACCTATAATTTATCTGATTCAGATAGTGTAAAACCAATAAATCATAGCTAACAAATCACACTTGATAGATTCACATGCCAAGCTAAAACCTTAGGGCACCATAGGGAAATTTATGTCCACATAGCTTCAAGGCTGATCTCTAATGTGAAAAATTGTAAATGTTTCTTGCGACAACCACTGCATGCTGTGTAGTAAACTGGACCTACTGCGGATGGCAATTTTCTAAAATTACTTTTTAAAGCCTGTGGATAAGTAAATGTTCTGGAGAAAATTGCTTTAGGCAATACATTTAATTTGTGTATGTGCATTCCAGTGTTGAGCTAACTGAACGTTCGACTACCAATACTGTAGCTGCTGCAGTAGTGGAAGCTGCAGGGATCTGCCCACAAGATGACAGCACTTTTTCTTTAATTACTTGGAATATTGATGGCCTGGATTCAAATAATCTGCAAGAAAGGGCACGAGGAGTCTGCTCCTATCTAGCTTTGTAAGTATCTATCACAGTAATCCTATGGGCATCTAGTAGAAATAAGCAATGATTTAATGAGATTAATTATAGAACAAGCCTGCTCTGGACAACATTGTGCATTTGTTTTGTACTAGCTCCTTTTTAATAAGAATTGAATACTTTTGTAATTCAGTGCTAAAATATGTATGCATGCAAGTCTATAAATAACAAAAAGTTTTAGGTTGTTTAAGACTTTGCTGCAAAAATGTGTTACTTTGTTTGGTGCCAAAATGCTTTCTTTGTATTGGTAAAAAAGAACTATTCGTTTAGACAATGTTAGAAATAATTATATTTAATTTGCATGAATTGGAGATGTGTTACTCTGCTTATAAAACGGGAACATTAATTTCAAACGTGTGTTTCTTCTCTGTTTTATTCAGTCATTCTCATATATATGATCATAATAGTTTTAGAATGCTCATTAAAGCATGTTTTGGAGAAGGCTACAAGCAAATTAAAAGGAGATACATCAAAATTACTATTGCAAATTTAAGAAAAATTAAAATGGTTTAAGATTAATATATAAACCCGGTCCATGATTAATGAAATAAAAACGTCTAGTCCCATAGCTGCATTGCAAGGGTGTGTAAATCTGTGAGACAGAAGTTTGCTTACATTATATAGTTTTATAATATGCTTGAACATCATTATTGATACGGAAGTAACATTCAGAAATAAATTTTATGTGAGAATCATCACGAGGTTTTCACATCACATCTCAAGCAACTCAAGAATTTTTAGTACCCTAAATAAAAATCTGGGAAGTGTGAATTGGTGCACTGGTTAATTTAAAAGGGGTTAGAAGAAATTGACTTTGGAAAATTGCCAATTATTCTCCATTCAGTTGGTAGCATCATAATTTTGTATGATTTCTTGAAGTGACCACTTTTCTTCTTACTGTTAAAATAGGTATCATTATAAATGTCTCTTTTAAATTTAGATACAGCCCAGATGTGGTATTTTTACAAGAGGTTATTCCTGTATAT
Source organism: Thamnophis sirtalis (assembly GCF_051295495.1). Taxonomy (NCBI): domain Eukaryota; kingdom Metazoa; phylum Chordata; class Lepidosauria; order Squamata; family Natricidae; genus Thamnophis; species Thamnophis sirtalis. The sequence continues at coordinate 165,300,635 of NW_028261382.1, forward strand.
TTAAGTTACCTCCAGAAGAGAGCAGTCAGTTACACAATTATTCCAGGTAAATGAAGTGATCAACTTAATGCACAAAGTTATAGTAGTCACTCTCAGCTTAATGCAGCAACTGCAAATAGTGACATTTTTATGATACTGTATAATGTCACTATATAGAGCCACAGATAGTTGATTATACTAGCTTCCTAGGAAGAGGTAAACTATGCTTAGAATACGTAAATGTGAGTTACTGATCTGAACAGCCTATCTGGTGTGGCTGTGTGTACACTTCAGAAGTTCTTGTTTTTACCTAATTACAATTTATCCAAGACTGGAAAACATATTAATCTTGACATATATAAACCCTTAAAACATTTGTGAGAAATTTCCAGAATACTCCAAAAGTTGTATACCAGTTCAGTGTATAACTAAAACTGGAAGTGATTAAATGCATGGGAAATCACTGGATTAATTGTGCTTAAATAATATAAATTAAATCCAATTTACTTCCTTTTCCATGCACAGCTTCAGGATTGCAGATTTCAGCTTCCTGTGCAAAGTCCAAGTGTAGCCTTAGTCCAAAAAAAAAGTGAAACTGTTTAATGGGGTTAATTCAAAATGAGAAATGAAAATAATAAGTGCGTGCATGTCTGAAATTTCTCTAAACTTGAGGCTAGTGTTTTCTATTGTGTGGAAATTCTGAGTGAAATGCCACAGTATTGACCTTTCCTTTTTCCTTTTTCCTTTTGTATTTTTGACTATCTGTCTCTTCAGGTAATACGGATGGTTATTTTACCGCCATCATGCTAAAAAAATCAAGAGTAAAAGTTTTAAAACATGAAATAACAGCTTTTCCTACAACCAGTATGCTGAGAAATTTATTAGCAGTATATGTAAGTGTGCTTTACCCCAGCTTTACGGAGAAAATTGTTTGGCAGCCTAAAGTCAAGGCTTTTTAAAAACAAGTTAATGGGACATTAATAGGGAAGGAAGTGGGTATTCTCACTATTAACTTTAAACTGTTATTTTATTTTCACAAGTTAGCTTTGTATATTAGCTCTTTGTATATAGAATATACATACATTTGGAGACAATCAGAAAATATGAGAACTTTTCTTTAATATTACAAGGGGATTTAAAAGCTAAGTTTTCACTTATTGCAATATTCAGTCTTGGTTAAAAACTATGTTTAAAACAGGTTAGCTGTGTTATGGTTTAGCATTATATGTGAAGCAATCAACTATACTTGTGTTTTGCATTTTTTCTTATACTTGAAAATAGCTTAAAAATAATTATCCCACTACTATCCTGCATATTTGGATTGTGGTCTAAAATGTCACTATGGATATATTAATGGGGAGTGACCTTTAGTATATTAATCAACCAATTCAGGGACTCTAAAACATGAGCCGTGACCTCCTAGGGCAGGGGTCCCCAGTCCATGGACCAGAACCAGGCTGCGGCATGCCAGAAACCGGGCCACACAAATCAGCAAAGCCCCATCCACTAATGCAGGCAACACACAAAACCACTCCCCCTCCAGTCTGAGGACCTGGTGCCCAAAAGGCTGGGGTCTGCTGTCCTGGGGTCACAAGGAAATTTGCGAGAGTTGTGCTCATGTTGGGCCTGCTCGTGGTTGTTGCTGTTGGCATTAAACGGGCAGTGTATAGGATCCAGGCAGAGGGATTTGTCTTTCCCACCCTTGTGCCACAGCCTAATTCCAAGGTGACCCGCTAAATCGAGACACTCTTTTCTACTTTCACATTCCAATTCTTTGCAAGAAAGTGAAGTCCATCTGAAAAGCTAAGCAGAGTTGGGAAGCGATTGGGAACACCATCAATCAACACTATTGATTAATATACTAAAGGTCACCCTGTTAATATATCTGTAGGGACATTTTAATCCACAGTCCATTGTTTTTTTCAAAGTATGCAGGATAGTAAAGGGATACTTATTTTTAAGCTGTTTTCAAGTATAAGAGAAAATGCAAAACACAAGTATAATTGATTGTTTCGCATATAATGCTAAACTAGTGAGTCCCAGTGGGGCTGAGAAGTGGAAGGACTTAGAGCAGTGTTGGCAAACCTTTTTGGCACCAAGTGCTGACACGGGAATGCGTGTGCGTGCACAGGGGAGCACCAGAAACCGGAAGAGCAGCTCCCTGGCATGCGTTCAAGCACAGGAGCGCTGGAAACTGGAAGAGCAGTTCCCCATTGCGCATGCACGCGCTGGGAAACTGAGCTTCTGGTTTCCGGTGCTCTCGTAAGACCAGCTGGAACCTGGAAGAGCAATGGGCAACAGCTGGTGTGCCGCAGAGATGGCTCTGTGTGCCACTTCTGGTACGTGTGCCATAAGTTCATCATCCACTGGACTGATGGGTCTCTGGGCACAATAGATATTCCCCGCCTAAAGGGAAAAAAAACAATTGGAAAATATCTCCCCTTTGGATCAGTGCTGCCTCATTGAGAGTTGCATTTGGAATAGACAGACATCTTGTTTACTTATGAGGATGTCTGAGCAGGGGGGGTATGGTGGGCTGTTGTGGCCCGGCAGGAGCCGTTGGAGCTGCCACCAGACTCCGACAGCGAGGGAGTTTATGAGCCGGCCTTGGAGGAGGTAGAGGACCCTGGACAGGGTGTCGACTCCGAGCAGGGCGAGGAGAGACTGGTTGGCCACCAGGTGGCGGCAGAGCATTGGATCAAAGGGAATGTTCAGGAAGACATTTGGGAGTTGTTTCAGGATGCATGCAGGCGCAGGGCTACTCGGCGTAAAGAACAACGGAGTAACTACAGGAGGTGATTACGAGCAGCTGATGCTGATTAAGATCCTCTCTTGAGTATAAAAGAGACTGTGCCACGCCCTGGTTACAGGAGTCAACGTTCTCGTTCACGTTCATGATTCAGAGAAACCAACTTGGATAAGTGGTTTGATGTGAGAAGCTTGTTTAATTGCTGCCAGAGAGCTTATCTCTTTGTTTATTTTGGGCTTGCAGCCAACAAGAGTCTGGACTGATTAAAACATTCTTTCGTACGTCTGTTTTGGCTTTCATTCCTGGATGGAGAAGGGCGGGTCAGAACAGTGGGCAATGCGAGGAAAGAGGAAAAGCTGTTTTCTCAGTTGTTGGCAAGCGTTCTCAGAAGGAATCTAGTCCCTTAAAATTCAAGTCAAGGGCTAAGAAAAAAAAAGCTACACTGATCCATCCCATGAGCGGGCATATTTGTGGCAGAGCTTACTTCCAATTGAGCAGATAAACCAAGGATTCCAAGGCTGAGCCTCCTTGGAAGCAGGTGCCCATGAGACAGTGTGATTGGGGTGCTGGGCGGAGAAAGAGAGAAAATAGGAGCCTTGGAGAGCTCATCTTGAACTGCACTCAAACATGGGTTGAGCTGTTGCTGGGATAAAAAACTATTAAAGGAGAGTCCCAGTCCAGGGCAGCTTCTGCAGGTGGCTTGTCCAGGAAAAATGGGAGTCCTGATAGAACTTGGCCTGTGTGTGTTATTTTTTTGGGGGGGGGGGAGTGGTGGGCAACAAATTAGTTTATTATTGTAGGAGATCACTGACAACCTGAAGTAATTATATCTTGCATTCCTATTTAGTTTCCATTTAAATTAAGGGTAGGTGGATTTACAAGCTTTAAAAAGCTTCACTGTTGTGATGATCAAAAATAAAGAACTGAATGGGAGAGCTGAGTAATGTAAACAAAGTTTATTTTTTTCATGCTTAGCATATTGTTGTTGTTTTTAAATCAGGTAAACATTTCTGGCAATGACCTGTGTCTTATGACTTCCCACTTGGAGAGTACTAAGGATCACAGTGAAGAGCGTTTAAAACAGTTGAAACTGGTGCTTGCCAAAATAGCAGAGGTACCCGAGTCAAGTTCTGTGATTTTTGGAGGTGACACAAACTTAAGAGACAAAGAGGTAAGCTAGGACAAATGTTTCCCCCCACCCCCACCCCCTCTCCAAGATCCTTTTTTTGCATCTTCTTTCCTGGTGTCTACAGGTAGTCCTTAACTTAAGACACCAGTTGGGACAGAACATCCATCACTAAGCAGTGTAGTTATAAAGTCCAGTGTCAATGACTACATTGCTTAGCGATGGCAATCCCTGTCCTTAACTTAAGACACCAGTTGGGACAGAACATCCATCACTAAGCAGTGTAGTTATAAAGTCCAGTGTCAATGACTACATTGCTTAGCGATGGCAATCCCTGTCTTTAACTTAAGACACCAGTTGGGACAGAACATCCATCACTAAGCAGTGTAGTTATAAAGTCCAGTGTCAATGACTACATTGCTTAGCGATGGCAATCCCTGTCCTTAACTTAAGACACCAGTTGGGACAGAACATCCATCACTAAGCAGTGTAGTTATAAAGACCAGTGTCACATGACTACATTGCTTAGCGATGGCAATCCCTGTTGCTGTCGTTAACCAAATTCCACCAGTTAGTTGAGGGCCCGCTCCAATCTAAGCTATTCCAGGCTACGACCCTCTCTGTCTCGAGCCTCTGTTTAGGGTAAGGGACTGCCTCCTCTTCACTACTACCCATCTATCCCTTCCCATCTCTGCCCTTTGGGCTGCCCTGTACAACAGCAGCCCCAGTGTCAGGGTTCCAAATAGCATCCAAAAGTAAATCAGAGCCCAACGCAAAGTATTGCTCAAAGTTTCAATTTATTAAGAGTGCCATGTTGGCACATCTGGGAAAACCCAAATCTGAAAGCTTCCTGGTTTTCCCCACATAGTTGAAAGTTCAAGATCTTGCCCCCACACCCACAAGTCCATCACATGGTCCAATCTCCCACCGCTGTGCTGGCAGTTCCTCCCATCCAATTCCAATCAGGTACAGAGATGCAGAGACAAAGGATGATGACCTTGGCTTTCTAGAAAGAATGTTGTTGTGGCTACATAGTATGTGACTCCTTACAATTCCCCCTACCCATTTTCCCACAATAGAAAATGCATAGCAGACTAATAGAAAGTGTGGCAGGCCAAAGACCCAAAAGAAAAGATGGCGGCAGGCCTGACACCCAGAACTACATCACTCCAGAGCTGCCAGAAACTCCTAAGGTGCAATACAGCACTAAGGCCCATTAGTACAGTGGAACACAAAGCTGCAACCATCCTGGGAAACACCAGCCGCTCCAGGAAGCATCAGCAGCATGGTGCAAATCTCAGCTGTCCCAAGAGCCCCAGCCATTCCTAGCGTGACCCGTCAAAACCGCGGTCCACTAAAGCGCACCCGATTAAAGCGCGTACCTGACATCAGCAGCGCGACAAATAAAATTAAAAATAAATTCAATTAAAATTAAATTAAATTAAAGCAAGCCGATTCACATAAAGGTAAGGGTTAGGGTTAGGGTTAGGATTAGGTTTAGGGTTACGTTAAGCGTTAGGGTTAGGGTTAGGGTTAGGTTAAGGGTTAGTGTTAGGTTAAGGGTTAGGTTAAGGGTTAGGTTTAGGGTTAGGTTTGGGGGGGTTAGGTTTAGATTTACGTGTTAATTTTAAGTTTACTGCTCACAGCGTGCTGTTTTCGTCGCGCTGTGATGACGTCACGTACGCGCTTTCGTCGAGCGCGCTTTATTCTACCGCGGTTTTGTGGTGGAACCCATTCCTAGCAGTGCAGCATGAAGCTGCATCTGCCCAAGGGAGCTCAACAGTGCAGCAAAAAACCCGTTACCCCAGGGAGCCCTTGCAGCCCCAGCCTGCTGCCCTCGTCCCAACCCAGCAACTCAGCCCCTGGATGACCGGCAACTCCAGCTCTCCTGTACCATATTTTTGATCTTGCTGATGGGTCATACCTGCATTGGCCACGTAAGGCCATCTTCCCCAGGTCTTGTGAAGAAACCACTGTGCACAACTTTAGGAAGACAGCCTTGTGCAGCATATCAGAGGGAAACACAATTCAAACTTGAAAGCAACATAATTATTATGTTTACTGTTCTCTTATCACTTTCTGCTCTTATCTTTATCAGGTTGCTAAAATAGGTGGCTTACCTAACAATGTTTTGGATATTTGGGAGTTCTTGGGCAAGCCGGAACATTGCAAGTACACCTGGGATACAACCCAAAACAGCAACCTGAATGTAAGATACAAGTGCAAAAGTCGATTTGATCGTCTGTTTTTCCGAGGGGCAACAAATGGTGGACAGATTATTCCTCAGAGTTTGGATTTGATTGGTGTGGAAAAACTGGATTGCGGCAGATTTCCTAGTGATCATTGGGGACTGTTTTGCAATTTTGATGTGATATTGTAAGAAGAAACCATTTCACTGTTGTGATTTTTATGTTCTTCAAAATTTTAAGCCAGTTCTAATGTTAATTTTGATTCACAATCGTGTAAGCTAAGCACTCCATTTTACTTGTTTGGAGAATTCTTGCTGGGCAAAGGCGAAACATTCCATTTAAAATATTAAGGTCTCATACAGTGCAGAAGACGTTTTAGTTAATTTGTGTGTATGAGAGAAATCATTTACTAAACATATCATAAGTTGTTTTTAATAAAGAATCCTTGTGAGTCCACTTTAATGACACTATTATTCTGGTAGCTGAAATTCAGGAAGAAAAAGATAGGCTATAATTTCAGGACTATTAATGCATTGCTGGATATCCTCTAATTCCTATGATAGGTCTTCCCAAGAATCAAGGGTTGATATTAGTGAACATCACTCAGACTTGTTCTTCACTGGCCTTTTCTTTGAGTATCCATTCTCTAACTTTTCATGGACGTACTGATGCTTATATGTTCCCTTATGGAGAAAACTAAAAAGTCAAGGAAGCATCTTCTCCATGACATACTTCTTCCAGGAGGTGGTAAGGAATGGGGCCAAAAGAAGAGATAATAGTTTTGTTCATGGCAGAAAGGTGGGAAGGACACTGAAGGAGAAAGCCCTAATATGAGCAAGGGCTGTGTTGCAAAAAGAATAGGGCTCTTCTACTTGAATTCCTGTTTTCAAGCCAAGGCTTTGATTAGTAGAACTTAATGGCTCCACTGTTAACTGTATTGTCAACATTTTCAGTTCTCTGATTAGCCAATATTTCTTTTAACCTTTGCTGCTAATATAGGATGTCCTGCTATGCAGAATCTTATTACCTTATTTCTTCACCTAACCTTTAGATCAGTGTTTCTCAACCTTGGCCACTTGAAGATGTCCGGACTTCAACTCCCAGAATTCCCCAGCCAGCGAATTCACTGGCTGGGAAATTCTGGGAGTTGAAGTCCGGATATCTTCAAGTGGCCAAGGTTGAGAAACACTGCATTAGATGGATATGAAAGGAATGCACATGACAATTGAATGGAATTGAATGCTTTATTTGGCCAAGTGTGATTAGACACACAAGGAAGTACAGAAGCAGTGTAATTGCAAAGCAACAGAGAGAATAACAACAACAATAATAATACAAATAAGAGGGGGAACTAAAGAAGATAATAAAAAGTATAAATAATACTACAGCCACACTGGATGGGTTAATACAGAGGTTCCCAATTCACAGTCCAGGGCCTGTTTCAAACCAGGCTGTGAGCGATGGCAAGCGTGTGCTTGCACGCACAAAGCTCCACTCGTGGGAGTGGTGGGCACTTGTGTTGGTGCATGAAGCTCCACTCACATGAGTGGAGCTTTGTGCTTGAGCGCAAGTAACTCTGCTCACGCACGAGCTCCAATTGTTCAAGCAGAGGGGCACACGCCACATGTCGTCCGCCCCCCCCCCCCCTTGCATGTTTTGGTGTTTTGAACTATACTTAATCTGTGGGAATTGATAGCTAGACAATATAGTTTCCTTGGTCTTTCTTTTTTTAAACATATTTACGGTATTTATTCTTTTATCACCAAAGTTAAGATACAAAAGGGAAAAAAAAACAACTAAAAAACATCCAATGCTAACCAAAAAAAAGTGTACAAGAAAAGGAAAAAAAAATTCAAATACATCTAACATTAAACATAAAAAGCTCAGTTCTGAAGTCCCAGTTGAATTTTGAAACACGCATCAAAAAACTAATATGTGCTTCTTCCCTTACATAACACGTCTAGTTATAAGCTTTCCTATGTATATTTGACAAAAATGCTATATTCTCTTGGCCTTTCTGGTTTCCTTCAACACTGGAAAGATAAAACATATGGCTTCAATTAGTAAATTTATTGAAAACTGATGTCACTTGCAATTTATTAATGTGTTGCTTATCGATGTTTCCTGGGTGGATAATTATAAATTATGGCTAGTGTGTATTGACACTGCTGTGTAAAACTCTGTGTGTGGGGTGTGGGTAAGGGTGTGTGTAGAATACAATACAATACAATACAATACAATACAAAATTTCTTGGCCAAGTAAGAGCCGAGGTGGTGCAGTGGTTAAATGCAGCACTGCAGGCTACTTCAGCTGACTTCAGTTCTGCAGTTCGGCTGTTCAAATCTCACCGGCTCAGGATTGACTCAGCCTTCCATCCTTCCGAGGTGGGTAAAATGAGCACCCGGATTGTTGTTGGGGGCAATATGCTGACTCTGTAAACCGCTTAGAGAGGGCTGAAAGCCCTATGAAGCGGTATATAAGTCTAACTGCTATTGCTATTGCTATTGATTGGGGACACAAGGAATTTGTCTATATTAGACAAATTTGTCTACATTTTGTGTGTGTATGTGTTTCCGTATGCGTGTGTAATGTATCTAATCTATAATCTACATCCATCCATCAATCTATCAAATTGTGTTATGGTATTGCTTTTTTTCTGTCTCCCCCCCCCCACCCTGTATTAAATAAAGCAGCATCAACAACATTTATAACGGAGGCCCAGAGTCTTGCTGTTCCTTTCCGTGTAAGTATCAAATCACAAATGTCTCCGGTATAAAAACAAAAATCACCCGTCGCCTCCGCTCGCCCTTTCTGTCTCCTTCGTCTCGGTTCTCCTTCCCGCGCTCTCCGAGGCTTCCGCGGGTGGGGGATCCTTCCGCGATCCCATAAGAGAAGCGAGGTGGGCCCTTGGGCGGCGGGGTTGCCGGCGGGGAGGCGACTCGGGACCGGCGGACGCGGGTCGACGAGTCGGAAAGCGAAGCGGGAAGGGCGCCGTCCTCCCCACCCTGCCCCGCGCACGCCCAGAGCCGCCTGCCTCCCCCCCGCCCTTCCCGGCAAACCTCAGCATCTCCCGGCCCAGAGCATCCTTCACTACTTGGGTCCACACCCACTTTTTTCTCCCCCCCCCCCCCCGCCTGGACCGCGCACTGAACGGCTAACCCAAGTCCTGGGCCGGAGAAGCGGATGGAGGCGGCTTCGTCCCGCCCGATTGCCGCCGACCGTCGCCAGGTAAGACGAAGCGGAGCTGCCGCCTGCCTGCCTGGCTCCCTCCGGGGCGCTGCCGGCGTTCCCCGGCTGCGGGGAGTGCAGCAGGCGTGAGCCCGGGGAAGGCGGCGGCGGCACTCTTTGCCGCTTCTGCTGCGGGGCGTTTCTGAGGAAGAAGATCCGAAGCTGCTCTATCCCCGGGCGGAGAGTTTTCCCCAATAGATACCGATGTATGGTTTGCCGGGAGGAAATGCGACAAGCCCCGCCGAGTCCAGGTAACGCCTCCCTTCCTCCGTGCGGTCGGCCAAAAAGGCTCGATTAACCTCAGCCCAGGAGCCGGTGATGCTGCTCTGAGTCTCTCCCCCCCCCCCCCGCCGCCCCACTTTCTCCCCCCGTTGAATGCCCCCATTCAAGGCAGATCGCAGGGGCGACAAGGCGGGGGGAAAACATCCATACAGACCCGCCTAGGCGGCTGTCAACCCCCCTCCCCTCCGCGCCCTCCCACCTGACTGAAGTTGGAGAAAAACAAATATATATGACTAGATTGATCGGAAGGATGGGGGGGCTTTTAATTGATTTGGCTTTGCGGAAATGATAGCCGTCGCTCTTGGTAACAGCAGGCAGGCCAATAAAAGCTGAAGGCAAAGGATACCGTTGCTTGCTTTGTAGGAGATGATTTATCATTTCATGTATTGAATATATATATATGTTTATGGGATGCATGGATGAAATAAGAATTCGGGACTGGTTTTCTCCCTTTAAAATTGACACAAGGAGTGTTAGATTGAAATACACCCAAATATAGCATCCATATATATATTTTGCACAGCTGCATAGAGTGTCAAAAACTGGCAACTCTTAAAACCGATTGTCAAGATTTAAGATTTAGTTTATTTGTATGCCGCCCTTCTCCGTCAGGGCGGCGAACAACTCCAAAGGGGAAAAGGGGATACAAACACAATACACGTAATTAAAATACACAAGAGTCACACAGCCATACGAGTCGAGAGGGGAGGGGAACTCATCAACCCCAGGCCTGCCGGCACAGCCAGGTTTTGACGGCTTTCCGGAAGGCCTGGAGAGAGGTGAGGGTCCGAATCTCCGAATCTCCGAATCTCCGCGGGGAGTTCATTCCAAAGGGCCGGAGCTGCAACAGAGAAGGCCCTCCCCCGGGTAGTAGCCAGATGGCATTGGCTAGTAGACAGAACCCGGAGGAGGCCGACCCTGTGCGATCTAACGGGTCTGTGGGAGGTAATTGGCAGCAGGCGGTCTCTCAAGTACCCAGGTCCAATACCATGAAGGGCTTTATAAGTTACGACTAGCACTTTGAATCGTATCCGGAGACCGATCGGTAGCCAGTGCGGCTCATGGAGGATAGGTGTAACGTGGGTGTACCGAGGTGCACCCACAATCGCTCGCGCGGCTGCATTCTGGACGAGTTGTAGTCTCCGAATACTCTTCAAAGGCTGCCCCATGTAGAGCGCATTGCAGTAGTCCAGTCTTGAGGTCAAGACCTAACGGTGCTATCTTCTGTGTGATGGGTGGGTGGGTGGGTGGTGGGATTAATAGCATTGAGTTTAACGGTGCTTATTCCTTGGGAACTGGAATAGAATAGCACTCACTCCTTTTCACATACAGTGTTTAGTAGTTTTCCTTTTTTGCATCCAGGTTTTGAGATTAGAGTAGTAAAATTCACGTAACATGTATTTTTTATTTCAAAGGGCTTCTGAGAGGGGACAAACACTGCCGACAGACCTCAGTCCATTTTCGTATAATCGTTTCTTGAAAACATTTAGTGCTGCTGTTTACATAACTGTTGTGCAATGAGGAGAAAAAAAGTACATTACACCAGTATAACTTGCTTAAGAGACAGTTGCACTCTTTTGTTGCATATTTGAGGTAGAATATTTTTGATTTCAGTTCTCTTCCTTACCTCAAAGCGTGTTTCATCCAAACTAATGCTATATCTCTAGGCAAAGAGTGCATTAAAACCTCATCATAACCCTGTTATGGAGTGGTGCCAGGATAATCTGGAGTTTCTCTATTTTCCCCATTTATCTCAATAGAGGTTTTCCAGTCCTGCAATAATATAAAGGTTCAGTTCACTTGGCAAGAGTTCCATTTGTGTAGTTAAGAGTTATGGATCAGATGTTTCTACTATTTTTAAATCTGTTAAGTTACCTTTGGTATATACTGTGCATTTATGTTTAACCGAGGTGGCGCAGTGGTTAGAGTGGAGCACTGCAGGCTACTTCAGCTGACTGCAGTTCTGCAGTTCGGCTGTTCAAATCTCACCAGCTCAAGGTTGACTCAGCCTTCCATCCTTCCGAGGTGGGTAAAATGAGGATCCGGATTGTTGGGGGCGATATGCTGACTCTGTAAACCGCTTAGAGATGGCTGAAAGCCCTATGAAGCGGTATATAAGTCTAACTACTATTGCTATTGCTATTGGTAACCTGGACACTAAGGATACATCTATCTCTACTTAAGTTCAAAGGGGCTTAGCCTGAATAAATGAAGTGACTGAACTGTAGAGGTAGTATTATTTCAGCCAAGGCATAATGAGCTGGTTAACCAATTGTGTGGTCAATCTTTTTGTAGTTTGGGTTTTATACTTTGCATGGGGAAATATGAGGACTAAGCTGCTTCATACAAAAAGTGTCAAGTATAGAAATCCTTGTTAGTTGTCCTTGTCAATAGAGAACTGATGAACATAGTACTACAGTTCCCCAGTAAAGAGTTCTGTACACTATACATTTTAAACATGTATAAATTTGAGGGGTGCTTGCATTGCATTTTGGGGCCTTGCGCAGTGCCCCCATGCCCCGTTATGGCTTCCAGGTTGATGCAGGAGGCTTTCCAGGCCCAAAATGGGGTCCAGGGGGCTGCGCGCACATGCAGGGGAGTGCGGGGGGGGCGTATGTGCATGTGCGGGGATGGGGCACATACACGGGGGCCGGGTACACATAGGGGGTTTAGGCATGCATTGCATTATGGGTCTGGATGTGCACCAGTGGTGGTATACTTCCCACTAGTGGTCTTATTTCCTCCAGCTTTCAATCAGAGGCATATATTATACACTCATGTTTTGCCTTTGTTTTAGAGCTAACCATCAGGAGCTTTGTCTGGGTGATGATTATCTCAGACCAAGTTCTTACAGCAGTTATTTTGTTGACAGAAATACTATAAATAAGAATACAGAAGCAGTGCAGAACTTATCCTTCCCAATTCCCCCCCTCCCTTTCTTGTCAGTGTTGACTCCTTCCTACTGCCTCGATTAGTTTCTTCAATTGTCTTTGGGGGGTTTTTTGGAAGTGGTTTGCCATTGCCTCTTTACTCAGGCTGAAAGAAAGTGACTGGCCCAAGGTCACTCAGCTGGCTTTTTCCTAAGGCAGGACTAGAGCTCCCACTCTCCCACTTTCTAGCCTGATTCCTTAATCATTACACCTGACTGATTCTGTCTTCCTAACTGTGTGTTTGTATCTGTCTGTCTGTATGTGTGTCTGTATATCTAGTATGTATGTATGTATGTATGTATGTATCTCTATCTATTTCTCTATCTATCTCTCTATCTCTCCATCTATCTATCATCCATCTATCTATCTATCTATCTATCTATCTATCTATCTATCTATCTATCTATCTATCTATCTATCTACCTACCTACCTACCTACCTACCTACCTACCTACCTACCTACCTACCTACCTATCATCTATTATAACATCTATAATATCATCTATCTAAACATTCCATCTTTTATAGGAAACAGTTTTATAAGAAACAGTTTTTACAGCTCTGTTAGTTTCTCATTGTACACATTTCCCCCAGAATTAGTCTTTTAATTGGTTAAATTCTATTTATTTATCTATCTATCTCTCTATCTCTCCATCTATCTATCATCTATCTATCTATCTATCTATCTATCTATCTATCTATCTATCTATCTATCTATCTATTATCTATCTATCTATCTATCTATCTATCTATCTATCTATCTATCTATCTCTCCATCTATCATCTATCTATCTATCTATCTATCTATCTATCTATCTACCTACCTACCTACCTACCTACCTACCTACCTACCTACCCACCCACCCACCCACCCACCCACCCACCTACCTACCTACCAACCATCTATTATATCATCTATAATATCTTCTATCTAAACATTCCATCTTTTATAGGAAACAGTTTTATAAGAAACAGTTTTTACAGCTCTGTTAGTTTCTCATTGTACACATTTCCTCCAGAATTAGTCTTTTAATTGGTTAAATTCTAGAAGTAGGAATATTGCAGGAGATTGAATTTTTTAAAATCTGTTTCAAATGCTGTTGCCAATCTTGACTGTTCTTTTAAGATAAGGCATTGCTTATTAACAAAAGTAATCTTTCCACGTACAGAAATTGAAAGGGCTAGCAAAGAAGGAGGACTGTTTCTCTTTCATTAATGTGCTCTGCTCCTTGGGGAAACATTTAGTCTGCTTTTTATTCATATAGCAGGTGAATAAAAATATTTCATAGTTTAATAACGATGTAAATAACAATAGACCAACAATCAAGAGATAAGCAATATCCCAATCAAGGAACTACCAACTCAATCAAGAAAGCGAACAGAAAACAACAGCCTAATCAAGGAACCACGAAGAACATCCTACCAATACTGACAGGGCAAGCCACTAGTTTATAATATAAGAACAAACCCCACTGCCTTCTAGCACTGATGATGTTACCTGGTTTGGTAATTGTTGTTGTTGTTTTATTTATTTATAGGCCGCCCTTTTCCCTGAGGGGACTCAGGGCGGCTTACAATCAAAAAGGAAGGGGAGTGTAGGACAATACGAAAAAAGAAATGTGCACAAAGTAAATTAGACAATAAAACTCAACATTCACTCAGCATTCGGGAGGGGCGAAATAAGATTATCCCCAGGCCTGACGGGTTAGCCAGTTCTTGAGGGCTGTGCGGAAGGCCTGGACGGTGGTGAGGGTACGAATCTCCACGGGGAGATTGTTCCATAGTGTCGGAGCCGCAACAGTAACAATGGAACCTTACCAATACTGACAGGGCAAGCCACTAGATTATAATATGAGTCCTAGTTTATAGAAAAATGGTTAATCATGGGCAGATAACACGCAGCCTAGTTTTGTATTTAGATCTCTGTCTCCAAAGATAGGAAACACAGAACCAGAGGGAATCTCACTCACATTTCTCACCTGCCATCACTGCGTGGATTTCAGGAAAATCCAGTCATCTAGAATAAGCTGCTGAAAGTGAAAGGAGAAGGGAGAGAAGGGCTAAGAGAGAAGGGTTAAGAGCCGAGGTGGCGCAGTGGTTAGGGTGCAGTACTGCAGGCCACTTTAGCTGACTGTGATCTGCAGTTCAGCGGTTCAAATCTCACCGGCTCAAGGTCGACTCAGCCTTCCATCCTTCCGAGGTGGGTGAAATGAGGACCCGGACTGTGGGGGCAAGTTGCTGACTCAATTTGCTAAAAAAAAATTGTAAACCGCTTAGAGAGGGCTGAAAGCCCTATGAAGCAGTATATAAGTCAGATAGATAGATAGATAGATAGATAGATAGATAGATAGATAGATAGATAGATAGATAGATAGATGCTAGCTGCAAAGTTTTAAAAGTTGCCTTTTTTTTTAAACAAACAGTTGCTTCGCTGCTTGAGCATTAGAGGAAGTTTCTCTTGCAACTGTTAAAAAGGAGGAAATTACCAGCACTAAAACTCATTTAATATAGGTATCATGGTCTTTGGAGAATGCCCTTGAGGATTATTTACCTGATTTAAATTATTCTGAGCAAATGATGGATAACCCACAACACATATTATATTGGGTGCAGATGCTTGTGAAAGAGCTACAGTCAAGAGATATTCATACTTTTAAAATTAGTATTAATAGTATATTATTATTTGTGAAAGGTTGTCACCTGTAGAACTCTTCTGTGGTTTTATAGAAAGACAGGCTCAAATTATTATCTTGTCCTTTTATCTTTCCTCATTTTTTAAAACTTTCTGCAACAATTGTCCCTACTTCTATAGCCAGAGGGTAATAAATTTACTTCTATCTTCTTCTTGTTTAACTTTTCAACTAATATTCATGTCTTTCTTTTAACTCATTTTTTTTTGTGCCAGCACTGCAAATTCCCCCTCTTGAAATCACGCTGTGTAAGATAAACCTTGCAATAAGATTGTAGAATTTCCATCCTGCAATCTGACCAGGATTTGGAACTTCCACCTTACGAAAGGATGTTTCTTCTGCCAGGTCTGAGTATCTTCTATTTACTCTTGGTGGTTTTAATAGGTAAGTCCTCACTCCTACTATTCCTGTTAAGGTAAGGAAGGTTAATTCCTTTGGAAATGGTATGAGAAAAGTAAGGATGTACTTAGCTAAAATTACCCACAGTGCATAGAAGCTGGCAAAGCTGTTAGAAGAGGTGGTGCTGAATAAAAACTTTCCATCTTTCCATTCTGACTCCCCACTTTCTGCCTAGACGTTTGTCAGTGGATATTAAAAATAATAAGAACAGAGATACTTGCAGGTCCTTGAGTAGGTATTTGTCACAGAAGCAGCCCTGAATAGGACACTCCTTGCTCAGATCTGAGTACCATGCAGGTTTTGCATGGAGAAAATTGCTGTTGCTCAGCAAACAGGGTTCTCTCTCTTTTTTTTTTGATGACTCAGCAAGTGGCTGTGTTATTCAGTTTAACTAAGGACCCTACTCTAGATTTCTGTGACAACTTAAAAATATATGATTAAAAAAACCAGGGAGTTGAATTTCTATTCTTTGGGTTTTAATTAGAGAGAAGTATAATCTGCTAAGCCAGAACTGAATGTTCTTTTGGTTTTATTTTATAGCTCTCTTGAATTGGTTTTGGTCTCTCCACATTTCCTAACTTTCCCAAAGATGAAAGAGAAAGGGAAAAAAATAATGACGGAAACATTGAAAAACAGGAAAACTATGAACCGTTGCTATCTGAGGCTGTGATAACCTTATCAGCTGCAAATAGTTAATCATGTAAATATTTCAAATAACAATAATTGTAAAAAGGGCCATGAAAAGTTTAAAGGAACATTCACTGAGTTACATTATACTACCCTGTTTCCCTGAAAATAAGACCCAACTGGAAAATAAGCCCTAATGCATCTTAATATAAGACCTGGTCTTATTTTTGGAGTAACACAGTATATAAAATGTAAATCAGAAATGATAAATTCACCTCCCCCCTAAAATGTAGACTTTACTTATACCAAAATCTACTTTTCAGGGTGTTCCTGTCAGCAGTGCACGGAAGGCATCAAGTACACAGACGCAATACTTCCCAATTTAGAAACAACTAAAATTATGCGGGTCCCGCGTGCTGCGTCCATGTCAGATTGCCTGGCAGCCTGTTGCGATCTTTCAGATTGTGACCTGGCCTGGATGTTTGAGCGGCATTGCTACGTAGTCAATTGCCAACCTAAAGGAAATTGTGAGCCCAAGAAAATGGAGAAGGTGAAGTCCTATCTGACCTTCGTGGTCAGAGCTCCCCAGAGACCAGCCACTTTGCTCGGATACGGGCAGGTGCCATCCAATGTGATCCGCTCCATGGCATTGACAAGTGACCCCTCTGAGGAAATTGGTAGCCTGAAGGAGATCTCCTTCCTCAGCAAAGAGCACAGTCTTGAGGACTATGCCAGCGAATATGGTGAGATGGATCAGAATCCTTTTCAACTTGGCCTCAAGCCTGAGGAGAAGGAGGCCATTAACTATGCCGATTGGGGATCAGTGGTGACCACTGAAAACAGCTTCAATTCTTCAGGGCTCAGTAATGGAGACAAACAGGAAGAAGTCCCTCAAAACGAGGAAGTTTATTTGGGAAGCTCTTCAAATGTAAACACCTCTGAACGTATTCCTACCACTGAACATCCTGAAAAGTTGACAGATGTTTTGGGCTTGCTGGATCAATCTGCGAATGATTTTGATTTTCATCCAACTAAAAATGAAGTGAACAGAAGCTGGGAGGAGGAGGTATGTGTTTACACACACACACAAAATTATTTGCCATTATCATTTGTGCATCCAAAGTCTTATGTACATATACTTTGATGGAAGGTATTCACAATTAGTGTGAATATATACATATTCCGATTGGGTTGGATCACAAAGGTATCTAAATCGGTAGTTTTGACAGTGACCAACAAGATGCTGTTGGAAGGTGAACAAGCACACAAAGACTGAACTTGGAACAGTAACAGTCTTCCCTGCTCTCTCTCTCTATCTTAGGCCAAGAGAACGATAGTAGTTGGAATATAAAATATACTACAAAATAATTAATGTTGGCTCCCTTAGCCAGTTTGAAAGGCTGCCATACAATGTGACAAATAGCCCTTGGCAGACATTTTATTAATCCAATTGTCACGTTAGCTATATCCTATGGCAGCAAATTCCATAAACTATGTAATACTTTCATAAAGCATGGCATCTTTTGGGATGTCACATGTGTCCCAATGACCAGGCCTCAGCGAGTATAGAATATTGCAGGTTCCTTGCAATATTATTTGATGCTCATCGGCATCCAGAGGACCACAAATTCCCCACCCAAATGGATAACTTTAAATAGCGGCAAATTTCTTCATTCTTGACAAAATTCAGAGCACGCAAAAAAAGAAAAAAATAGACAAAGCAGATTTCTTTAAACATATTTTTATGAGTGAGGAAACAAGTGTGCATGTGTGATAGGAAAAAGATCCAGTCGCTTCCTGGCTTGTATACTGAAGCTCCCTGCCACATAGGTAGATTAACTTAAATGAAGCCAATGTAATTATTCAGTTTTGATTGCGCTATTAAGAGACTACGTAAAACAAAAATACATTTTGTTAGAGAGCTGTGGTGGCGCAGTGGTTGGAATGCAGTATTGCAGGCTAACTCTGCAGACTGCCAGCAGTTCGATCCTGACCAGCTCAAGGTTGACTCAGCCTACCATCTTTCTGAGGTCGGTAAAATGAGAACCCAGATTGTTGGGGACAATGTGCTGACTCTGTAAAGCACTTAGCGAGGGCTGTAAAGCACTATGAAGTGGTGTATAAGTCTAAGTGTTATTGCTATTACTAAATCATTAGAACTGCTGCTGGTATATTCAGTTTTTGCTAATGACTAAAAGAAGAACGCGAAGGGATAAATCTGTATATATAAGGGCGTCATCCAAATTAAAAACAATGGAAAGGGATTAGAAAGCATTGTATATGCAATCCTTAATTAAGTCATTTATTTTATCACATTCTCTTGGGACCATTTAAAACATGAGTATTATTTTGACTAATACAAACAGGAGTTAAAGAACCCTTTAAGCAAAGCATAACTCTTGATAAGCAAACATAGTTCTTTGAAAATAGATTAACAGTTCTTATACACTATATTGCCAAAAGTATTCGCTCACAATTGAGTCTGATTATGTGGATGGGTGAGCGAATACTTTTGGCAATATAGTGTATATAGGTGGATTCTCTATGCCAGTGTTTCTCAACCTTGGCCACTTGAAGATGTCCATACTTCAACTCCCAGAATTCCCCAGCTAGCATTTGCTGGCTGGGGAATTCTGGGAGTTGAAGTCCGGACATCTTCAAGTGGCCAAGGTTGGGAAACACTGCTCTATGCACAGGTATTTTTGTGTGCACACATTAAACAGAAACATTTAAACCACCAAAATATCTGAAACAGAGTCTTTGGAAACTTGCCCATTACCAATAATGGTTAAATCAAGTAAAATTCATCAGGAAACAAAAGTTTAATAATTATCTAGACTTGGTTAATTGCCACTCTAGTGTGCCAGAGAAGAGGATAAAATTTAATTTTTGCTTTCAATTCTAAGTTCATATCAGAGGAATAAACACATGAGTTTTAGCTTGGCCACAGCAGTCAACTAAAGTTTAAGGGCACATGATGCTACATTGTGGCTATTTTTGATGATGGAAAGAGTCCAGTTGGAGCAATCCAGATGTTGGGCCATAATAAGAACAATCAGAAATCTCTGAGTCCAGGCATATGATGATGATGCAGTCATATTACAGAAGAAATGAGGGTGTTCAATTCACATTTTAATTCTCTAATATTTCTATGCCAATTCTGTGCATGGGTTTGCTCCCAGATTTGGGAGCTAAAAGTCTCGCTCTAGTGGTGTGAAAAAGAAACTTGCAATATTATTTAATTTGAATTGCCTAATTATAATAAGGACAAAAAAATAGCGCTAGCAAATAAATATGTTCTGCTAAGAACGGCAGTAAATGCAGCTTTAATAGCTGCCATATCATCTCTTTTGTGGAATGAAGCAGATGGGTGTTCTTAACAAACTTAACAAACTGAAAAAGCAGCTATCTTTGTTTGGTTTTTTTGCAAGGAAGTCATTAACACTACACTGGGATAAAATTGCTAATTATATGTAAATATTAAGTATTTAAGTAATGGGATTTTAGCCTAATGTAATAAGGCAATCAGTTTTTGCAGTCTTTGTTTGATGGTTTAATTATGATGATGTAATGGTTAACTTTTTAGGTTTGAGTTAACCACACTAAGTGTACTTTATGAAAGTTGGACAATTCATACAATGGTGCTTTGTTTACACATTCTATTTCTTACTTATTATTTTGCATGTGATTTTTTTTGAGAGCACCTCATATGAAGAAGACATAGTAAGTACTATGTCCATCTCATATGTAAGCATGTTATCAGATCAAAGGCATTTTTAATATTCTGCATTATTCATATAATTTCAAGTCCCACATATATTTTCCTGTAGCTCTTTTTTTCCTTTGTTTTTCTCTTGCTCAGATGGAGTTTTTTTTTCTTTAGAGTTTGCAGGCATATTGCACATTGCCAGGGATGTCACCCTCTTTCAGTACAAGTTTTGTTACAGAATTGGAAGCATCCCAGAAAACTGCTTGCACAAATGCATAATTTGTGCAATTCTTGGGAATTTGGGAACATATAGTATTTTTCCAGACTTTGCTGATAATATTGTTGAGTCTAGCTGGATTAGAATTTTGAACCTAAATCTTCCAATACATTCTTATTTTTCAACGTTGTGTAACAGGATGTGAAAAGAAAATTACAACCATGATATATTCCCGCAATTTGTCTTGTAGGTTGCAACACCTCCCCATAATCCTCCTTCTTCAGGAATTCTGGGATTTTTCTCCACTATCCCATCACATACTGAAGTGTCCAACACAGATAATTTCATAAAAACTAAACCCACAACATTTCCCACCAGTGCTCATAGCACTGCATGTTGTGCGACAGGTGAAGTTACATTTTCCACAACGATCCCAAAAACAGGTAACATGGTTTCATTATGACTGAGATTTTGAGAGCCTATTCATAATCCAGATCTCTTCATTTGTTGAGATAGTCTTCAAATTATGGTTGAAGCACTGATTTAAGACAATGATGTTAGAAATATATATCTCGATTAAATTAACAAAAACTAAGATTTTCCTAGAGGTTTTTCTCCAGATCCAGCTGCTGTTGAAGCAGATGGTTACCATGGAGAAGCCAGCATTGTGTGACGCTTTTCTTTGAAATGCTCTTGCTATTGAGACAATTGAGATGTTTTTAATAGGCCAAAACCTATTTCCCCCCCAGATTTCCCCAACTCTTTAACCTCTGATATATTTTTTATGTTGCAATCATTTTTAATCTTTAGTTTTACTATGGACAGCCATTCCATTATTCTTCTTGGCTCTTGTTATATTTTAATGGAAGTTATTTCTAAATAATTAAGAAAGATAAAAGATTGGTTTCAACAAGCAGACAGAAATCTTGGTTTAAACATTCAGCCCAATGAAGAGTCAAACAGTTTGGTTTGACTCTGAGTTTGTACTGTTTATTTATTTAATGTTTCCCCATATTTTTTGTTTTTCTAATTAAAATTAGCCCATAAAGAAGAAGGGATGTAATCTAGCCTGTTTTATTGGCTTGCTTTACTCTGCTTCCAGGAAATGTGTGTTTTCTTGCTGTTGTTGCTGGGGTGGATGGGGGTATTTTAAAAACATTTTTAGAGATATTTTAAAAACAGCCCTTTTTCAGAGGGCTGGAGGCTAACACTTATGAAGATGGGTTGCAGGAATTGGATATGTCTAGTCTAGTGAAGAGAAGGATTCGGGGTGACATGATAGTGGGGGTTCCAATGTTTGAGGGGCTGCCACAAAGAAGAGTCAGGTCAACCTGTTTTCCAAAGCACCAGAAGGCAAGACAAGAAGCAATGGTTGGGAACTAATCAAGGAGAGAAGCAACCTAGAACTCAGAGAAATTTCCTAACAGTGAGAACAATTAACCAGTGGAAGAGCTTGCCTTCAGAAGTTGGGGGGCTTCATCACTGGAGACTTTTAAGAAGAGACTGAACAGCCACTTGTCTGGAATGATATAGAGCAGGGGTGACATCAACTTACCTTCGCTACCAGTTCACAAATGTGCACGCGCGTTGGAATGGATAACCCTACAATTACTTAGCTTGCAGCTTATATTATTATTTTTTTCCTCAAGATGGTGTCTTTATATGATCTGGGTCTGTAGTTCCTAGAATTCCAAGACAGCAGTCAGGAGATACCATGTGAGATCCTGGGAGCACTCTGAGGTTTCTGGTTTCATTTCTGGCAGATGTTTCATTACTAAACTAGGTCACATCATTGGTGCTGAGAGACCAGGTCTGGCAAGAATATCTTGCATGGTAGAAGTTGCAGGACAAGAGGAGAGTTACAATTCCTCTACCCTATGACTGGAGCTTGTGTAATAGCAGGCATAATTATTTGTGCTACATTTTCTTTCCTTTTTTTTAGAATCAGACTATATTTACGAATGGAGCTTGATGAGTTACCCTGACAGCTACGATGGTGAAATGAAGGATAAGCACACACCAACTCTCAGACTTTCTCAAGTGAGTAGGCCCTTGCCCACTCATACTAGTACAAAGCACTGGAAGTGTTTACATTTTATGATACGTATAATCCTCCCCGAATGGTTTCTAAGGCTTTATTAAAAAAAGAAAATCGTATTTGCCACTTGAAAAAGAATCTCAGTTGATAAAGCAGCTACTCATATAAGATTCCTGATTGATGGGTGTGAGTGCCAACACAACCAACCACGGCTTCCAATCATATGGAACCATGATGTATCAGATGTTCAACTAGTTAGAAATCATTTGTCTCTTTAGAGAAGACAATAAGGTATGGTGATGAGCATCCATCCTGTTTATTTCTCAGATTCTAAATGTACAAAACATTACCCAATAACATAAGAAGGGTTTTGCTGAATCAGGCCATTAAGTTCAGCATTCATCGCCATGGAGCTACTAAAATATAATAATTGCTAAGTTGGGAAAAACCAAGAGTTTTCTTAATTAGCTTTATGCTTTTTTAATGGAAGTTATATTAAGTTTTATTATAGCATAAAATACAATGAAAACAAAGATTAAAAAGGGGGGAAGTGCAGGACTAAAAAGAAGAAGAGAAAAAGTGTTGATTCTGATTCTTTTCAACACATTTATGATCTCAACTTTTTACATTACCTATAATTATTATAAGCTAGCTCCGTAACTATACAATTATTATACTGTCAAATTAAATTCTAAATTTCATTTCCTTTTCTACTTCAAGCATAGAAAACTAGAAAGCAATATCCCAAAAGAAACAAGTAAATAAAATATCTTTGTAAAAACAGTTTACATTGATATCTTAAACAAATCCATTTCCCCCCTGTTGTGGTAAATCATATGTACATCTATTTACACTTATTAATCTTTCTAAACTATCATCCTGCATATGAACAAAAATCCACTGCTCGTATGGAGGATTTATGGGATGACTCTTGGATTCACCCTAACCCAGGAAAATCATACCAACATAGGGAATTCAGTTCCCTGTTTATAAATTGAAAAAGTTTCATTCTAGAAAGAGCTTCTCAGACTGGTCAATCAGCCATATTTACTGGGAAGCCAACTTCAGTTAGCTTTCCGTTTATGACTATGACAAGCCAATTGTCTTAGTGGAGATTACATTGAGAAGATGAAAATCTGTCATACTTCTAGATCTTGGCATGGTGTTGCTAGGTTTGTAAACAGATTATATTTTTGTTCTGAGCCAAGGTGGCGCAGTGGTTAAATGCAGCACTGCAGGCTACTGCTAGATCAGCAGGTCAGCGGTTCAAATCTCACCGGCTCAGGGTTGACTCAGCCTTCCATCCTTCCGAGGTGGGTAAAATGAGGACCCAGATTGTTGGGGGCAATATGCTGACTCTCTGTAAACCGCTTAGAGAGGCCTGAAAGGCCTATGAAGCGGTATATAAGTCTACTGCTATTGCTATTGCTATTCTAAATATGGCTTTGCCAGACCCACCTATGCTTTCTTAAACTGTTTTCTTCCTAAATCATTTGCTGACTATTAGGGGTAATATTCCTGGTCTAGAGCAGTCTTCTCCATCAATACCGATTGGGAATTGTGACAGCCTCCACACTTCTGGAAACAATTGGGCAAGCAAGATTGTGCTAGGCATATCCCCATTCTGGATTTGATATGAGTAGACTCACCCTTCTTGGAGTGATTTTAACTATGCCTTTAAGATGCCCTACATCTATTTCAAATTAATGCACCCATACCAACACACTGTTTCTCTACCAGCTGCCAGAAGGTGCCTATGTCTTCAGAGTGACTGTTTCTGCTGAAAATGCATTTGGAGAAGGATTTGTAAATGTTTCTGTCCAACCAGGTAAACCTGATTTCCAGACCGTTCAATTAATTTCTTCTTTGGTGGATCTGAATTAAGTTCAGTGTTGATACTTTATTATTCCCAAATGTTATCAAATGAAGAATAACAGTGAAAAGTTCCCATCCCATCCCTTTCATTGTTTCTTTTTAAGGTAGAAGAAGATTTTCTTGTGAATTCATCTTTGTAATTTGTTATTATAAAATGGAAGACAACTCTAAAGAAATTTTGTCTGCTTTAAACTTTTTTCTTTTGCTCTATAGTTCTTCCTAATTTTGAACCTAAAGGAGGAAAAAAATCAAGTTGCCAAGCATACTATTTATTTCTAACTGAATTTAAATACAGCTAGTCCTCAACTTATAACCACAACCGAGCCAAAAAGCAGGATATTGAAGCAGAATGATTGATTGAACTGCTGTTTACTATTAAGATCATCAAACATCTCAAATTCCCAACATGATACAATTTTCTTAATTTGGACACAAGATGTAGTGGTTTTTTTTTCCTTATAGTAATTTGCAGTACTCTTTTTTTAAAAATGTGATACTGGTAAAAATCTATATTTTATTTCTTGTGTTAAGAATTTAATACTTTCAATGGTCAGGAGGTGGTTTCTGGTTGTTTAATAAGCATGGGTTTGGAATGTGTACATTGGATTTATTTGACGTATTTTGGTTCTTATCTTTATCCAGCAATCCGAATAAATCAACCCCCTGTTGCTATTGTCTCTCCCAAAGTACAGGAGATTTCTTATCCTATTACTTCTACCTTCATTGATGGAAATCGTAAGTACCAAGTTGCAATCACAGTTTTGCATGATAATTTAGGAATATGCAAATCAGTACAAATCTGGGCCATTATGGCATGCAGTATTCCATTCCTGTCCATTATGTGCCAATTATAAACCTTTTTTCCACACTTAGATAAATGGATGATAGATGAAGAATGCAGTTTACCCTAATTCCCATATTGCATGTTATTTCTTCACAAAGACACTCTTTTTCTAATACCTCCCAGCGGCTAATAAGATCCCACAGATTGGGCCTCCTTCAGATGCCGTCAGCCAGACAGTGTCGGCTGGCGGGCCCCCGGAGGAGAGCCTTCTCTGTGGCTGCTCCGACTCTCTGGAACCAGCTACCCCTGGAGATCCGGACCATACCCACTCTCTTGGCCTTCAGGAAAGCTGTAAAAACTTGGCTGTTCTGGCAGGCCTGGGGCTGTTGACCTCACTGTTGAGGTCCAGCCCCGATTAGAAGGAATGTATGAGTTGTTGCTATTTTAAACCGTTTTCTTTTGTTATGTGTTCGTTATGAGTATTTTTTTCTCTTTATTTTTGTAAGCCGCCCGGAGTCCTTCGGGATTGGGCGGCATATAAATGTGGTTAAAATTAAATTAAATTAATTAATACAACTTTTTCCAATTTACTTTTAAATGTACGGTAATTTTCTTAACTCTATCCTGTTTATGTAAACAGTCTGCCATGAGATAGATATTGGCATAGTTGGCATCTCAATGATGTGGAAAACTTAGTTCTGGTAGAGAATCAATATAATGAATCATAGGGGGTAAGGGAAACTAATAAATCACGGGACTACAAAAATCATGATTAAAAAGTTTGCTCTGGATGGCTTTGGCTTCTCAACTCAAACTACTTCACAAGGTTGCTGTTGTTATGAAGAAAAATTGGGAAGAAAATGCTTTTTATGAATCTAGCATATTAATAGATAAAGAAAATCACACACATTTTCTTGATAAGAAATACCCTTACTGTAATAATAAGTACTTACAGAGATCCTTGCTTATTGACCTGTGACTGTCATATTTCCCTCAAACACAGAAAGTGTAGATGATAATAAAATTGTGAGTTACCACTGGGAAGAAATTGAGGGTCCCTTGCGGGAAAAGAAGGCATCAGCTGATACACCTGTTTTATACCTCTCTAATCTTATTCCTGGCAATTACACTTTCAGGTGGGTGATTCTCATTATTGCTTTCTCAACAAAATACAGACTAAACCAAGGAATCCCTACTTCTGAATTTAGAGAAACTTCTTGATTTTTTATATTTAGGGCTAGATCCAGATTGGTCTTACATAAATGAAAGAGTTCCTTCTATTCATGAAAAGCAAAAGGATTGAATAGAACAGTGTTTCTCAACCTTAGCAACTTGAAGATGTCTGGACTTCAACTCCCAGATTTCCCCAGCCAGCGAATGCTGGCTGGGGAATTCTGGGAGTTGAAATCCAGACATCTTCAAGTTGCCAAGGTTGAGAAACACTGGAATAGAACCATAATGATGAACCTGTGGCATGCATGCTGGAAGTGGCACACAGAGCCATCTCTCCGGGCATGCAAGCCACCACTTTTCTGTGCACATCGGCCAGCTAGTCTTCACATGCGCGGGAACGCCGAAAACCAGAAAAGCAGCTGCCAGCTGCGCATATGCATGCTGGGAAGATGATTTTTTGGGTGTGCATGCTGGTCTTCGTGTGTACATGCATGCCTGAAACCAGAAGACCAGGTGGCCGGTGCGCAGGCATGTGCTGGAAACCAGAAGATCATCTTCCCAGTGTGTGCATGTGCACCAGGAACTCTTCTAGTTTCTTGCATGCATGCACGTATGTGCACGCTCCTGTTTTGGCACTCGGTGCTGAAAAGGTTCGGCAACACTGGAATAGAAGATCATTAATGGAGAAATGTTTGATTTTTCATTCTCCTCTCAGGCTGCTCTAGAAGAAATTCTTCAGAATAAACAGATTGAGTAAGGGAGGAGATCACCTCCTTAGCCTTGTTCAATTTTTGTATATGGTAGTTTGAATCTTGGACTTTATAGCTTCAGAGATAGGTTGAGAGAACTATCATTTGTCTTTTCTGAAATGTGTCTGAGATCTTACCATAAAGTAAACACAAAAACATGATTTCTTAGGTGGCGCAGTGGTTAGGGTGCAGTACTGCAGGCCGCTTCAGCTGACTGCTATCTGCAGTTTAGTGGTTCAAATCTCACTGGCTCAAGGTTGACTCAGCCTTCCATCCTTCCGAGGTGGGTGAAATGAGGACCCAGACTGTGGGGACAATATGCTGACTCAATTTGCTAAAAATCTGTAAACCGCTTAGAGAGGGCTGAAAGCCCTATGAAGCGGTATATAAGTCTAACTGCTATTGCTATTATTTTTATTGTGGTTATGAACATAACATGATCAAATACATTTGAATCAAGATATATATCTTGATTCCAATGTATTAGGAGGAGATGTAGGGCCAGCTGAAATTGGTCAAAGGGCCAGATCATGCCCAGTAATGGACAGCTGTCAAAACTATGAATATGTGAATAGATGCAGTATCATAAATTTGATTGCATTTTCTCCCAATTAAATATGGAATTATAGTTTACATACAAAGCTAGGAGATGTGATTAGGATAAGGGTACATTTTTTGCTACATGAATTCTCCACTTATTATTTTTGTTGTTTTTGTTGTTTAGGCTAATTGTCACCGATTCTGATGGAGCAGTTAACTCCACATTAGCTTCCTTGAGAGTCAACAAACTATTGGATTCTCCTCCTGTTGCCAGGGCTGGACCAGATCAGGAAATTAGTTTGCCTCAAAATTCAGTCACATTAAATGGAAACCAGAGTAAAGATGATCATGAAATTGTCAGCTACGAGTGGTCCCTGAGTCCCAAAAGTAAAAGCACAATGGTAGCCATGCAGGTAACTGAAGAGCATTTTGCTTTATGCCATACCATTTGTGTTATATTTGAAACTAGTTTTGAAAAGGAATTTTTTCTTTTAGACTTAGAATAACTTTATTGTCACTTCAATAAATATTCAAAGTGACAATGAAGTTATTCTAAGTCTAAGAAAAGGAATTTGTGTTGCTTCTGAAAACAGGCCACAAACACTGAAATTAGTTCAGATTTGATACTGGTGCCTGGTCCTTTGTTGACGATCTAAATACATTTTAACTTTTTAAGTTCCACAAAGAAGATTCCTTCTGATTTTTAGAACTTGATCTGAAGCATTTAGAACACAACTTTCAGGCCACTTGCTATGGTTGGAAAATAAGGAAATAGATACAACCAAGAACAAAAATATACAATAAGGGCATATTTGAAGGGACCCATCTTGTTAGGTGAGAATGTGAATTAAACACAAGGCATCACCTGAAAGTATAGAACAATTAATCTTGCGAAGCTGATTTGGGTTTGAATAATGTTTGGATAAGAGCTTCCTTGGAAAAGCCACACATATTGCCTTGAAATCCACAACAGAAGAAATGTAGAATAATCGATATTCTTTAGAATAAATATAGAATATAGATGAACTAACTCTGTCAAAGAAATAAGGCTATAATTAAACTTCCCTCTAGTTCCAATTTCTTTCGGCAGGGCTGCATATTATACACGCTTTGGGTATTAGTTCCTGAGTGGTATTACATGATTTACGAGTGCATTACCAACAAAAGGTTAAATTGCATTAACATGACAGTGAATGTTGCAACTCAATGGAACTCCTGCTAGGGTAAGACTAATGGACGCGCCTTATCTAAAAGTTGCCAGTCAAGTATTAAGTCCGAAATTGCACAGAGCACTCTAAAATTTATTTGACTATTATATGTGAAACATGTTGTGCTTCTAGTTTGGATGCCCATTTTAATTTATTTGAAAGGTAACTGTGTTAAAAGCTATAAGAGTGTGTTTGGTTTCATGCATACTAAGCCATAATTTGCTGCGTTCACACAACCGTCCAAATCATAATTCCTAGTTTACAAAACACAATGACTATATCCTTAACAGTATTCTAAGCCAGAATTAAATAAGCCACATGATGGTTAATGCAACATGTACACTCTGTATCAGTACTTACAAGGTGATCAACAAATTGTGCTCTTCGCGTGGAAGACTACATAGTATTATATTGGACTTTTTTTTCATCATCTCTGATTTATGTTCTCTGTATAATTTTCTAGGGTGTAAGGAGTCCATATCTTCAACTGTCTGCAATGCAAGAGGGAGAATATATATTCCAGCTGACAGTAATGGATTCTGCAGATCAGAAGTCAACAGCTGAAGTCACAGTAATAGTCTGGCCCGGTAGGGCATCATATTCCTGCCTGACATAGTAGAACATCTGGGCTCATGAGCTGATGCATCTGACTTTGGTGTTAAAAATAGGAGAGAACAGTGGCTTGCTTTGCAGTGTCCATTATAGGTACCTGTAGTGAATAGAAATTAGACTATGAGAATTGAATGAATATAGCAGGTCTCCTATAAGGGAGCAATATAACTGCCTTGTGGGGGAAACCCTGAGGAAATATGGCTTGGAAGGATGAAGTCATGCACAAGACCCTTGAATTGGAAGGGTTGACCCCTTCATTGGAATTTTTGTAGAAGAAGTAAATGAATTTTGTAGAAGACAATAAGGAAAGAAAATAATGTTCCCTAGCCCTAACTCCAACCCCAATCCTAGCCTTGTCCCTAACCCCACCCTAACCCTAAGCCCAATCCTTTCTGATTCTAATGCCACCCTAATCCCAACCCCAATCCTTGCTTTGACCCTAACCCCAACCCCTAATCCTTGCCTTTACCCTAAACCTAACCCCCACTCTAATCCTAACCCCAATCCTTGCCTTGACCCTAACCCCAACCCTCATCCCAACCCCAATTCTTGCCTTGACCTTAACCCAACCCTAATCTCAACCCCAATCCTAGCCTTGACCCTAACCTTAACTCCAACTCTAATTCCAATCCCAATCCTAGCCTTGACCCTAACCCTAATCATAACCCCAGTCCCAACCCCAAACTTTAAACCTAACCCCATCTCTAATCCTTTCTGGTCTCGTTATTGATCTTAAGGTTCTGGTAACTCCTTAAAGAGTAGGAACTAGATCTCACTGATACATATATAGAAAGAACAATTGAATTGGATTGTTTTTGTCTTTATTACAGGGCAAAACAAGCCTCCTTCAGCCATGACTGGCCCCGATAAAGTGTTGACCTTTCCTATCCGGAGCACGAATCTCGATGGGAGCATGAGCACTGATGACTTAGGGATTGTTTACTATCACTGGGAGAAGATCAGGTATTTTGTATGGAGGGAAGATGCACACTGAGACATGGGTGACATTAGGATTGGTGGTGTTAAGAACTGAAAAAGTTTAAGGAAGGCAAGCTGATATTTCATGTGGGGGTGACACAGATGGTGGGGGAAGGTTTCAAAAAAGCTCAGGATGGGAACTTCGCCTGCGTAGGTGTAATCACCACCTTATCCTTACCATTTTTGACACATTATTATAGAAGCTTGCATTTAAATCCTGCTGATTGTATGATTTGAATTGGAAATCTTAGTCGTTCTTAACCACCTATTTCTAGTTTGAAACATTATCCATGCTGTTTCCTACAGAATTGTGACCTCTTGGAAAAAATAACGTTTCCAGAGCAGTTCATGGTGAAGTAGGTGCCAACCATGCTACGCTTTATATTAATACTTGTCCATTAACTTTGTTACATTGACAGAGACAGGGAAGGGGATGTAATAGATGTACAGGTGGTCCTCGACTTACAACCATGCGTGTAGTGACTTATGACCATTTCTCACCTGACCATTGCAACATCCCCATGAATAGGTGATTAAAATTTGGATGCTTGCCAACTGACATGTATTTATGACGGTTGCATCGTCCTAGGCTCGTCTGAGCATCTTTTGCTACCTTCTGACAAGCAAAGTCAATGGGGAAACCAGATTCACTCAACAATCATGTTACTAACTTACCAACTGCAATGATCCACTTAACAACTGTGGCCAGAAAGGTCGTAAATGGGGCAAAACTGACTTAGCAACTTTCTTGATTAGCAAGAGAAATTTTGAGCTCAGCTGTGGTTGTAAGTCAAGGATCTATAATGAGAGCTAGTATAGTGTAGTGATTAAGGTGCTGGCCTAGAAATCAGGAGTCTGTGAGTTCTAGTCCTACCCTGGGCAAGAAAGCCACTTGGGTGATTTTGGTCCAATCATTCTCTCTCACTCCAACTCACTTCACAAGGCTATTGTTATGGGGAAAATAGGAAGAGGAAGGCATATTTCTATATGCATGCTTATCACCTTGCGTTACTTGTAAAGTATGATATTTTTGGAGTATAAGACGCACCTCCCCCCAAAAAAGAACATGGAAATGTTGGTGCGTCTTATACACCGAATATAGTCATTTTTGGCCTCCTGAAGCCTCACCCCCGTACCCCATTTTTTGCAAAAAATGGAGGCATTTTCCCCTTCCTCCAGCCCCCAGAAGCACTCTGCAGGCTTCAGCAAGTCTGGGGGAAGGGGAAAATGCTCCAGCTTTTGCAAAAAATGGCCCATTTTCTGCTCGTTTTTCACAAAAATTGGGGCATTTTTGCCTTCCCCCAGCCCTGCTGAAGCCTGCAGAGTGCTCCTGGGGGCTAGGGAGGACAAAAACTTTTTTTCTTACTTACCTCTTCGAAATCTTGGTGCATCTTATACCCCGGTGCGTCTATAGTCTGGAAAATATGGTAATATGGGCAGGATAAAAATATCTTTAAAAAATTGAGCAGTGGTATTTTTCATAATTCAGTTGGGATGAATTTGCTTTCTCCTGCGATTACCATTTTTGATGAATCTCTTAGACAATCAGTTTACCAAGTGTTTGTTTAAAATAGTGTTCACAATGCCATTTTTAATTTCTAGAATTCTGTGCTTCTGAACAAAATTTAGCAAGAGAAGATATGTCCATCACCTTTGCTATGATGACATATAACGGAACTAATGACGAGTAACGGAACTAGAATATTTGCAACCTGATTTAGGGATGGCTTGCCGAGAAACGCCTTGATGCTTACTCCCTTATAATTAATGCCTGGATTATTGACTCAAACTCAACTTTTGCTGTTTACCCGTTTTGAGAATAACGATGATGAATTGACGTTTGCACTTTTTACTCAGCCTCTTGAAGATTCAGAACCCTGGATGTCATTGCTGTTAAGATTTGCTCCATGTAGATATTTACTTAAAAGATTTGCACGGACATCCACCTTAAAACAAACCTCTGGGCAGCTCACAGCAGCAATAAAACTACAGACCATAAAAATAAGAATAAAACCAAGGACTAAAATACTTGACACTTCAGTCCTCCCCTGGGATGCCCCAACAGCTTGCAATATTTTTTATAGTAGTTGTTCATTTGCTAAGTCATGTCCAACGTTTCATGACCCCCATGGACCATAGCATGCCCTCACCCCCCATTCTCCACTGTTTCTCAGAGTTTGCCCAAATTCAGGTTCATTGTGTCAATGACACCATCTAACCATCTCATCCTCTGTTGTCCTTTTCTTCTTTTGCCGTCAATCCAGGGGTGGGTTTCTTGCCCCGTTCCAACCGGTTCGGTTGGAACGGGGCCGGCGGCGTCCTCGGGCACGTGTGTGGCGCGTGCGTCCGTACTAGCGTCTGTGCGATGCTCCAGCTGCTCCTGGAGGATCGCGCAGGCGCTGTATGCGTCCTGCGCATGCGTGGAAGTGCAAAACTCGTCAAAACCGGGTAAGGAGCGCGGGCGGACGTGTGGGCCCTTCGCCGTTCCCGGAAGTTACTTACTTCCGGGTTCGCCGACCAACCGGTTCGCAGGGACCGCCGTGAACCGGTTGAAACCCACCCCTGGGTCAATCTTTCCCAACATCAAGGGTCTCTTTTCCAATGAGTCTCTCTTCTCATTAGGCGGACAAGAGTGTTTAAACTTCAGCTTCCATATTTGTCCTTCCAAAGATCAGTCAGGGTTGATTTCCTTGCTTGCAAATAATACTTTCTACATTTTGAGCTGAAATTGAATCCAGCGTTATGGGTTACTTTGTTTTGCCACAGTGGGCCAAGTTCTCTGCATATGGAGAATGCTGATAGCGCCGTGGCGACTGTCTCAGATCTACAAATTGGAACCTATCATTTCAGACTGACCGTAAGAGATGATCAAGGGCTGAGTAGCACTGCCACATTTTCTGTGATTGTTCAGGAGGGTAAGGTTCTCTGTTCCTCATTTTTGAAGATATTTCCTAAATG
The DNA here is from genome assembly GCF_051295495.1 of Thamnophis sirtalis. Lineage (NCBI taxonomy): Eukaryota > Metazoa > Chordata > Lepidosauria > Squamata > Natricidae > Thamnophis > Thamnophis sirtalis. The sequence continues at coordinate 165,333,676 of NW_028261382.1, forward strand.
GCCCATGTTTCTATCCCTCTCCTGTATTTTAGACATTTGGGGCTTCCATTTTAATCTTTCCAGTCCTGATCCAATTGTCTAACCAGGGATAGGCAATTTGGGATGTCCTAAATGGTTGGGGCTGTTTAGATTCATCATGACAGCATTGAAATGTAATTGTCTTGCATTCTGAGAACCTTCTTACTACAAGCTTTATATTTGAGCTACGTCTGCTTCAGAGGTGGTATTCTGCTGGTTTGCCCCGGTTCAGGTGAATCGGTAATGGCGGTGGTGGGAGGCTCCGTCCACCAGGATGCTCTGCACATGCACAGAAGGTTCTTCTGTTCTTCTTTAGAAGGTTCTACACATGCACAGAAGTGCCGCATGCAAGCGCGTACTTCTGCTTCCTAAGCGGTAGCGAAGATAAGAGGATTTCTTGCCTAGTCTGCATTATCATCCTCTTTTCTTGTTTGAACAAATCTCTCCCTTTGTTATATTTAGGCAGCAACTCTGCACCAAAGGCCCTTGCAGGGGGCAAGCATATCCTTGTTCTCCCCAATAACTCCATTGCTTTGGATGGATCTCATTCTGTTGATGACCAAAGAATTGTGTCTTATCTTTGGATCCGGGATGGCCAGAGTCCAGCAGCTGGAGTAAGTGTTTAAAAGTACCTAATTGGGCCAAATGGGAATTTTTTCTGAGTGTATTTTTTTTATCAGGCTATCTGTTTACTGCTTATAGAAGCTAACATGATCCATCAAATTGAGAGTTTAACTAGATTTGGATGGAACAGCTTCAGGCAATCAGCTGGAGACGCTTCTGTTCTGAAAATAGGAGTAAAGAAAAGATTCATGGTTTTGAGGGTACATACTGTACTTCATGGTGTGTACCTATTAGCCGGTACAGCAGTGGTGAAATCCTCTGAAGTCTGCTACTGGTCCGGTGAGTCGGCTATCGAGTGTGCATGTGCGCATGAGGTGCGCCTGCGCAGCACTAAAAGAGGAACATTTTTAAGCCTTCTGAGTCTGCAAAGGTAAGTAGAATAGCGGGGGGGGGAGGCACAGGAAATCTGACGATTCTAGCTACTATAAATCGTGTGTCACAGCTGATTGTCGGAAATACAGGTTCACCCGAACTGGTAGCATTTTTTACTACCAAACCAGTGGCATTTCACCCCTGCGGTACAGGTAGCCTTTGACTTATGACCACAATTGACCAACATTTCTGCTGCTAAGTAAGACAGGGGTTAAGTGAGTTTCGCCCCATTTTATGATCTATCTTGCCATAGTTGTTAATGACCTTAGGACATTGCCACTGCCATTAATATGAGTGAGTTGTTAAGCGTTTAGATCACGTTACCGTGGGGATGCTGCAATGGTCGTAAGTCTGAAAAATGGTCCCTAAATGAGTTATTATTTCAGTGTCATTGTAACTTCAAACTGTCACTAAATGAACTGTTGTAAGTTGAGGACTACCTCTATGTCTTAAGACCACGGGTGTCAAACTCGATCGCGTCACATGACATCACATAACGTATTGTGACGTTTTTCACCTTTGCGCACCTGGGCTGGGCGTGGCCTACACGTGACGTATCTGGCCTGCGGGCTGCCGGTTTGACACCCCTGTCCTAGACCACCCAAGGCTAGATGTCACTGTCAGTTGCAAAGAGAGAGATACTTGTGGGACTTTATGCCTCACATGTCCTAGTGACACAGTTAAATATGGGCTCAGTGAATCTTGGTTGGAGTGAGTCTGAGGGTAGGTGAAGGCAACTACCCGGGGGAGGGCCTTCTCTGTAGCCGCTCCGACCCTATGGAATGAACTACTGCCAGAGATCTGGACCCTACCCACTCTCATGGCCTTCCGAAAGACTATTAAAACCTGCCTATTCCGGCAGGCCTGGGGCTGTTGACCTCGACTGAGGTCCAGCCCTGATTAGACTGGGTGCACGATGTGTTTTTTTTAAATCTGTGTTTCCTCATTTTTTAACTCTCTACTTTTAAAATTTATTTGTTGTAAGCCGCCCGGAGTCCTTCAGGATTGGGCGGCCTATAAATTCATTAAATTAAATTAAATTAAATTAAATTCAACTGCATTTTGAGAGATGGTTCTGGTAACAGAGGCATCAAATAATTGGCTTCAGAGAATAATCATTTGGAAGTCATCTTCTGAATGCCAATTTCTTTGCTTTTTTTAGGATGTGATTCTTGGTTCCAACAGTGAGGCTGTCTTACAGCTAACCAATCTTGTAGAGGGGAACTACATGTTTCATTTGAAAGTCACTGATGCCAAAGGAAATTCAGACATCGACACAGCTGTTGTAGAAGTATGGCCAGGTAAGCTGTTTTCTAAGACATTTATATAGCCTAAACCAAGGGTGTCAAACTCACGACGATACATTGTTGTCATGTGACATATCACAACTTCCCCCCTTTGCTAAACCAGGGGTGGGCGTGGCCAGTGCGTGACACATCTGGCTCGCGGGCCGCAAATTGAATACTCCTGGCCTAAGCTATTTTCTTGCATTGTTCTCAAATCCTTTTCCTTTGGCAAAATGGTTGAAGATCTTCCCAATCCAGATGATCAAGTCTTGGGTCAGATGCAGAGGTTTTAAGGTGGCTTTCCAAACTTTCCATTGCAGTTCATAGCACGTGCTTAAAGCAGATCAGAAGCATCAGTCAATCAAATGCTTTGAACTTTTGTAAACTTATGGGCATTTCCGTGTGCTTTTCTTTGCAACAGTATAGAAGTGCTTACCATCTTCAATTTTTTTTTAATTTCTTAGCTTGAAATCTTGGAATTTCCTGGCATTTTCTCATTTAGGTACCCAACTAAGATTAGCTAAGTATTATCTGCAAATATGACTGCCATGTCGTTAGGCAGTATATGACAGGCTCTCAGGAAAGGCATTATTGTTGTTGTTGTTGTTGTTGTTGTTGCGTGGTTAATCTTTGGTGAGATTCACAGCCTTTGGGGCTGGCTCGAGTCCTAACCAAGGATCTGGGAACTGTTAAGGTAACTCGAAGGATATAAGCTGTTCCAAGTAGGGTGGTTTTTTGTAGAATCAGAATGTTCAAGTCTGATAAATTTAAAATTTCCAAACAGTGAGGTAGCCCTTTGGGTATTGCTCCAAGGGCTCCAATTACAATCGGGACAAAATGCGATTTCTTTTTCCACAGTCGCTCAACTTCAATTTGCAAGTCCTGGTACTTTGTTATTTTTTTCTTGCTGTTTATCTTCAATTCGTGCATCTCCAGGTATTGCAATGTCAATGAACCATACTTTTTTCTTTTCAACTATTGTTATGTCAGGTGTATTGTGGGCCAAGTGCCTGTCAATCTGGATTCTGAAGTCCCACAAGATCTTGCCTTTCTCATTCTCTAAAGCCTTCTCAACCTGATGGTCCCAGTGGTTTCTGCTGTACTCAGATGCAAACTTTTGGCACAATTTCCAGTGAATGATCTTAGCAACGCAGTCATGGTGTTGTAGGTAGTCAGTTTGTGAAATTTTGCTGCACCCACTGATCAAGTGGTTGACTGTCTCATCTTTCTCATTACAGAGGTGACATTTGCTGTTGGTGGTAACATGTTGAATTTTTGCCTTCATGCAGTTCGTGGCTAAGGCTTGTTCTTGAGCTGCCAAAATAAAGCCTTCTGTTTCTTTTTTCAGTACTCCTGATCTTAACCAGTTCCAAGTTAGCTTTTGGTCAGCTTTGCCTTCAATACTTTTCAAGTAGCTTTGCTTTTCCAATTTTCAGCTCGCTTCTCAATTACTTCTTTCTTATATTCAGCTTTTGACTTAGTTGTCTTCAAAAGGCATCCTTTATTTACTTACTTCCTTAATCATTGGTTCTTCACTTTTCTGGATGTAATCATTCAAGCTGTGTCTTTCTTCTTCCACAGTTTGCTTTACTTGTAGGAGTCTATGACCACCCTCTGATCTTGGTAGATACAATCGGTCAACATCACTTTTAGGGTGCAAAGCATGATTCATTGTCATAAGCTTCCTTGTTTATCTTCCTTGTTGTTGTTGTTGTTGTTGTTATTATTATTTACAGACCCAAAGAAAAATGGGCTTGTGGAATTGATCTTGCAAGTTGAAGTTGGTCAACTGACTGAACAACAGAAAGATACCCTCATACAACAGCTAGCAGCACTCCTGGATGTCTTACATACAGAGATTAATATCCAAAAAATACATGCTTATTCTGATATCAGGTAGAAGATGGGAAAATATGGGTTTTTACACACACACACACACACACACACACACACACACACAGAGAGAGAGAGAGAGAGAGAGAGAGAGAGAGAGAGAGAGAGAGATATTATTGTTATTTTGTACACATCCTATGATTCTGAAACTTTATGCTTTACAATGTCTAGTTTTCCATATTTTATTTCATGGGACTTAGCAGCTTTATTGGTAGCCGATATAGGAGATGACCAGGTTGAGCCCAAGGGAGGGGTCAAACGTCATCAGTCATGAGTCCCTTCGCGCCCACAAGAGATCTGAGTCCAGCCCATCTTGAACCCTTATCTACCACCAATTTCCTTTGGCTGTTAATAGTTGATTCTTTTAGAGAGCTTTAGCTTGCAATAAATCTTTATACCCATTTGAGCTGCCTAGAACTCCTGATTTCCCTGGTGCTTGACAGCCAATATATATTTACAGGGTTAATATAAACCAGGGGTCTCTAACCTTGGCAACTTTAAGACCTATGGACTTCAATTCCCAGAATTCCTCAGCCAACAAAGCTGGGAGTTGAAGTCCACAATCTCAAAGTTGCCAAGGTTGGAGACCCTTGATATAAACTATATATTTACAGGGTTATTCTAGGTAAAAAGTATCATTTATTTGGCGTTAATCCCAAATAAAGATTTCTGATTGCGGTAATCAATCTATTGATATTTGATTTACGCATCTTTCCTTCAGCACTGCTATTGTGTTCTATGTTCAGAATGGGCACCCTTACAAAATCATCAAGGCATCAGATGTCGCCCAAGTGCTTCGCCTGCAACTCTTGAAGGAAAAACCAGATTTTCTACTTTTTAAAGTGCTTCGTGTTGATACAGCTGGTAGGTATTTGAATGTTCTCGTCCATGGCAGCGGAAAAAAAATATGTATCAAGGGGTAGTTTTCGCTCTTAAAAGTAGCCCAGAGTTAATTTTAAGTACGTAAATAATTTCAGTTGCCTTGTCATTTCCAGCTTGCCTCTTAAAATGTTCTGGACACGGAAGCTGTGACCCCATCACAAAGCATTGTATTTGCTATCAAATGTGGATGGAAAATTTGATACAGCGATACCTAAGTGGTGGGGAGAGCAATTGTGGTGAGTTGGGAAGAACTCAATGATGTTTCCCAGGAATAATCTATTGTCTGTTAAGGTGTTGTTTTAATATTCATGGCGCACTATCGAAGGAAGTAGACGTGCTGTGGTAACAGTAACAGAGTAGGGACCTTGGAGATCATCTAGTCCAACCTCCCCTGTTCACGCAGGAGACCTGTACTAGGGATTTGAACTGCTGACCTTTCTGATCGACAAGCTCAGTGTCTTAGCCACTGTGCCACCTAATCACACTAATGATAATGGTAATGAAGTCTATTAAACCAAGAATTTGTCAAGGGTGGTATGAGGATTCCTGCCTTTGAACTAAATGACCCTCTCAACCCTATTTTTCATATTTACATTACAACATTAGACAGAAGTAAGTCAATGGGTGTGTCATCACAGTGACAAAACATGGGATTCTTTTTGGTGGATGGGCAGCTATAATTTATTTGTTTCATAAATGAAATGCATTTTGTACGTGCCCTCTCTCCCCTTGTAGACACCCAGTTGGGTCCTTTGATTCTAAGTTCAAATGTTCCAATTTTGTCTTCCAGAATGGAGTATACTCTACGTATCAGCATCTGCTTTCGTTGGAATTGCATTGGTGGTAGGGTTAATTTGGCTTTGCATCTGCTGTTGCAAAAGGTAATGGTCCTCTATCCAGTTGAAACCAGGGGATAAGGGAAGTCAAAGCATTTAAAAATAAATGAATAAAAGTTATTAGTATGTAGCTGGCAGTGTGATAAAATCATGTCATGCAAAAGGTAGTCCTGATTTTCTCAAGTTCTTTTTTTATTAGCTCAAATAGCACTAAATCTGCCTAAGGGCTTATGGCGATTTGAAATTAACACTGTTTGATAATTTGCTACTGGTTTGTAGTAATATAACTAGGGCAGGATTTGAGGTCACTCCCCCCCCCCCCCCCAAAAAATGAAGTTTGGGCTGTAGGCAGTGGTGGATTAAGGCTCACTGGGGGTGCTCTAAGCACTAACAAATCTTGGGGCTCCCCTCTGTATATACTGTACAAATCTTCACTGAGATTTTTTTTCTTTCTCAACTTTGGGGTGCCCCCTTTGGGTCTGGTGACCAGACATATTTAGTCAAAAAAAGATGTTTTAAAAGGACAGGACTATCTGCTCTTTAATAATTCCATGAATTTGGAAAATTCCTGAAGTTATTACAAGTTAGGTATCCTGGCCAGCTAGTTTCAACACATCTTAAAGAATCCGATGAGAGAAGATAATTTAAAAATGACCTCTCCCCCTACCTATATTTGTGATTACTCATCATATGGTAGATTGGACAAAATGTGCAATAAGCTATCTAGCTGGATCATATATCACATGAACCTATGATTTGCCTTGTCTTTTAAATGTAAACCCCCCATTATCAACCATATTAAAAACATTGATTGCTTCCACAAAGAGCCACAGCCAATTAAACTAGTTTTATATCTGTGAACAGGGTGAGCCCAATCCTTTTGGGCTGTGACCATCCAGAGGCTTTAACCACACTCAAGACACCCATATAGACTTGGTTATTTATAAATGGGCACAGGATTATGCTGGGTGTGGTCCAGTGGTGGGTTTCAAAAATTGTTCGAACCTAATCTGTGGGTGTGGCCTCCTTTGTGGGAGTGGCTTGATGCCCATGTGACCGGATGGGAGTGGCTTGCCACCCACGTGACCGGATATGAAGATGTCGACGACACTTGTCAGAACCACCTTAAATTACCTCACACACAGCACTGGCATGCATAAGAATATGATGTAAACTTGTTTTTTAAAAGGCATCTTTGGTTTGCGTTGAAACAACTTCAACACACGCAGTATTCTGATTGCACCACAAATGCAGTAGTCATCCTTACCTTTCACAGAGGCACTGAGTTTTATAAATATGAGCATGATAGTGTAGAATAATCATATCCAAGGACCAGTGGTGGGTTTCAAAAATTTTTGGAACCTCTTCCGTAGGTGTGGCCTGCTTTCCGGGTCCACTGGTGGAACCGCTTCTAACCGGTTTGGTAGATTTGACGAACCGGTTCTACCGAATAGGTGCGAACTGGTAGGAACCCACCTCTGGTGTGGTCACATCTGTAGGGCAGCTGCACTTGCCAAAGGACATGAATAGCAGTTTATGAATGAGGCTCGTGTGCAAAGGTTTGCACCATTAGGAAGTTGGTTTCCCAGAACCTTATTAATGTTCTTTAATTCCTAGCCAAAAGAGGACCAAAATAAGAAAGAAAATGAAATATACAATTTTGGACAACATAGATGATCAGGAAAGAATGGAGCTCAGGCCCAAATATGGTATGACGTTCCTTTCTTTATTGTTTCTTTCATTCTAAGAATAAAGAAGGATTATGATTTTACCATTGAGGGGAGATTTGCATTTGCTAGAGCAAGATGGTAATAAAAGTTTATGCCATAACAATTTAGTAATATTACAAAACCATAAAGATCTTGTGCATTTTTCACAGATAACCACTGTGAAAAAAACCCACTGATCTTATAAATTTATTTCAATCACTTTGAATCTGTCTGCACTAAAGTATAAGTACGTTGTTTCGATTTAACTGTTCCGAGCGATGATTCTTTTGACTGCAGTTAATTAATGTTGCCATTAATTTATATATCACTTTGGACTTAAATTATTATTTCAATGGAGAGTGGTTTACAGATTGCATTCAGTCATAATGCAATGGTTTTATTTTGGGTCAGTCTATGAATTCAGCCAACCAATTATGATTAAAACAAAACATGACTTAGACTTGTTGAACATCATATAGTTAGAAGGATGTCCTAACAGGACTCTAGCGCAACTGTAATCCTAAACCTCATGCCTTCTTTCCACACAGGTATAAAACACAGAAGTACTGAACACAATTCCAGTTTGATGGTTTCAGAATCTGAGTTTGAGAGTGACCAGGATACCATATTTAGCAGAGAGAAGATTGAAAGAGAAAACTCAAGAAACCTCATGAATAGTGACATGAAAAACGGGGTCTCCTTCAGCTACAGCTCAAAGGATAGATAAATGGATGCACTGTTTTGTTTGGGAAATGGTACTTTAGTGCACTGAAGACTGGACAAGTCTCTATTTTCCTAAAGTCCGAAAGGGAAAGACAGACTCATAAATTTCCAGCATGGCAAAGGAGGAATGCCATGGATATTTTGCTCTGTTCTTCAAGCAGTAGCTTTTGCCAGCATTTTTCAAGCCTGTTTAATAGAGATGGCATTTACATATGTCTCATGGACATCTAAAAATTTACAATTAAAATCTTAGCCAAGGCTATTATGTTACAAGATCATAGAGGAAAACTTCATTATGCTGTATTAGTCTTCTTACAACAGAGTGACTTTGTCTATATAGGAAGCCACTTCTGTCAATAATGGGAATTTATCAGAGTTATTAAAACTGACATGTAGACAAAACATTTCTCTTAACTTTTCTTTGCTAAATAAATGAGAGGGTATGAGTGCGGGAATGAATAGGTACATAAATCGTGTTTAGAATTATGACAGGTTGAGAACTGGCCCTGCCTTGCTTGAGTTTAGGAAAGTAAAATAGTTGCCAAATAAAACATAATAAAACAATACAGATTAGCAGTAATAGTGCAAAATAAGATGAATATATGGAAGGAATATATATTCAGATATGAATATGTTTTGGAAGGAATAAAAACCTTGCTCTTTGTCAACCTGTGTGGGAGTGAGTGCACAAGGCTCATTTTATTCCCACTTGGATGCAACAATTGGAAAACTCCAGTGTCAATAGCAATAGCAGTTAGACTTATATACAGCTTCATAGGGCTTTCAGCCCTCTCTAAGCGGTTTACAGAGTCAGCATATTGCCCCCAACAACAATCCGGGTCCTCATTTTACCCACCTTGGAAGGATGGAAGGCTGAGTCAACCCTGAGCCGGTGAGATTTGAACAGCCGAACTGCAGAACTGCAGTCAGCTAAAGTAGCCTGCAGTGCTGCATTTAACCACTGCGCCATCTCGGCTCAAACTATCATTCTGTGGCATAATCTTCTTGGATCACTGTTGGCATTTTCTTCAAGTTGAATCCTCTTCTAGAAAGCTAGATCTAGATTAAAGATTGTTCTGGCTGTTCAGAAAAACAGCCAGAGCAATACAAATACAAAGATGTTTCCTGAGCGGTTAACTCAAGATTTCTAAATATGTATACTTTGTTCTATCTAGAGGCTCAGTAAAATATAATCTAGGATAATAATCTAGTCTTTTCCTTAAGTGGTTATCATAAAAATGCTCTAACTTTATAAGGTTTGAATTAGCTGTTGAATAATTTCTTAGGCATTGTATCATGTACTCTAAAGTTGTATGAAATTACTTACATAAATAGGATGATTATACATGAAGCCAATAGTGGATGCATGTAAATTCTGTACATAAACAAGATTACATGCCGGGTGTTTTATTGGATATGAATAATGATGAACAGAGAAGTATCTTAAATGCATCTGTTGACCAATAAAAGCACACATCTCAAGCAAAAAAAAAAGGAAGGAAGGAAGAAAAGAGAGAGAAGGTTGAACTATTCTTCACATTAAGGGATCACAGATATTATATGTAACCTCAATTTCCTCAAAATCAAGATGAGCTATAGGAACCTCCAGACTGGATCAATTAAACTTTGTAACTAGAAGGCTTACAGAAACAATTTTACCATCAACATCTGTTCTAATAAAAGTGTGTAGTTCAGCCCTCCTACTTTTTTCCCCTCTGTGGTTTATGAGAACATAACAAAGAAGAAATAGTATTGCAAATCAAATTTGACAATAAATGTAAATGTCCAACTTTTTTATTACATTAGCAATTCTTTGTTAACCCCCATATCTGGCAAACAAAAATGTAGGGAAAAGGTTGATTAGGTAATAACAACATTTAAGTGCTCCCTTCTATGAATGTAAACATATATAGCATTTTTAATGATAAATTTAAAAGTAAAAATCAGATACATTATCAAAGTGATCCAACATTTGAGACATTTCCTTGAAATTAAAATATATAATAGATCATTATAGTATTCATTTGTGCTATAATCAAATAGTTTGAAATGTCTTCCATACCCCAAATGGCACAATATTTTATTTATGAAATATTCTATTTGCTAACATATGCATCAAACATACTTGGCATCTACTCTTTTTTAAGGAAAGAGTAAGGATGTTACAAATGGTTCTTTTTTGGAACTGCCACAATCTGAATGTTTCTAGTTCTAGTGTTAAGAAAAAAATAACACACAGTAGTGAAAGTGATGATTTAAAACAAGCATTCTGTATAATCAAAGTTTGTGCTGTTCACGAGACTATGCATCAGAGATGGTATTCTACTGGTTTTCACTGGATTGCCCGAACCAGTAATGGATGGTGGCTCCGCCAACTGGCGCCCGCCTCTATGGCATCCCATTTAGGCCTTTTTTTCATCAAAAGTGCATGTGTGGAAGGATCTGCGCATGCATGGAAGAATCTCCGCATGCGCAGAAGTGGCACGTGCGCTCACATTTGTGAACCAATAGGGAAAGTAAGTGTATACCACCCCCGCTATGCAGACCAATTTTAAAACCTAGTGTTGACTTTCGAAAGCAGATGTTATATAGCAGAGGGGTTTAAGGTCCAAGGAGAAACACTTTTAACTGCTTCCCCCAAAAGCATGGAACAAAAACGGAATACAACATTTCAATTGCAATTTGGACATATAAAGTGCACATTCAGTTTAATGCAGCACTGGGTCAGTTTCAGCCCAATTTTCCCATCACATTTAAAAAACAATAAATGTATTTATTACAAAAGAGAATAATAAACCACTCAAGTTAATTCTGCAGGAACCAAACGATTCATCCATAGGACACTGACAAATTTCCTATAGCAGTCCTACGGATTTTTCTTTTTTTTTTTAAAGATCGCTCATGAACACATATCAATGAAATCTAACTACTTATGTAGTTATTGGTTCCCAGCAGATCAGAATGAATTTATTATGTATATTAATATTTATCGTTATAATTTGTCTTTGTTACACTGTCTCATAAAATCTACAATTTTTCTGCCAAATCAAGAGTCTCTGAACACTGCGTACATTATAGTTGGCAGGAATTATTACTGCCCATTAATCTGTGCTACTGCAAAGCTTAATCACCGGCTATAAATTGCAAATCTCTTCTTAAATAAGTCTAGTCCTATTGACCAATAAGATATTAGAAATGAATATATATCCACAAGGACCCCTATATTTCAGACAACAGCTGAAGAAGAACAATTAAAATTGTATTTCTAGCCAATTAATTAAAAAATGAAGTATTAGAAAAATATTATAATTCAAAATTTGGCACAAATATTTAAGATCCCATCATTTTTATAACCCTCCACATATGAGAAGAAATGAGTAGAGATGCTGCCCTATATGTTCCAAAAATATTAATACAGTTTTTTCAAATTCTTCCAAATGTGAACAGCAAATAGGATTTGTTTCCACATTAGGAGCAAGATAATATTAACATTTACATTGACATGTACATGTAATTATGGAGAACTATTTTATATCTATTGACATGATTTCAAGTAGAGACATCTCTATATGTAAACCTGATCACAGTTATTTTATGAAAAGGAAAAAAAATCCAAGTTAATTTGCTAAAACAAGGACTACGGAAGGCCAAAACTATAGTTCTATTTTGGCTACTGTTGTAACAATGGCTATTGTAAACCTCCCAAACAAACATATTTTATTTCTAAGTACTCATCAATACCGTATTTAGAACCTTCTCTTCCTAGCCCTGATTGTTTGACCCCGCCAAAGGGACACTCCACGGAAGATATAATCCCTTCATTAACACCAACCATTCCAACTTCCAGCTTCTCAGCAACTCTCCAAATCTGGGCTGGGTCTTGAGAATAGAAATAACCTGCAAGGGCGAGTAAAGGTACAGTAAGTGACTCTAATGCCCAATACATTTCAAAGCTTTATTAAAAAAAACACACACACACACAAAGCCCAAATAATCCTAGTGACAACCAGGAAGATTCTTATATGTTCCAAACTCCTGCTGAAGAATAGAAAGACTGGAGTACCACTGCTACCCTTCCTCTTCTTTTTCATAAGAAAAGTCCAATTATTTGCAATGCAGAGGAATTATAGGTTAGGATCATTCACTTGGTGACTATTCAAAGCCACAATGGAGCCCCCAAAAGGTACTTATGACTCAGGGTCTGTTCTGATGCCCCATTCCCCCGGGAATTTGGGTGCTTGGCAACCAGCCTGCATTCACAGCTGGATGAAATGTTCCATGGTCATGTGACTACAATTTATGGCGTTTTTGCCAGAAACTCCCCTCCCTCTTTGAGAGTGGGTTTGTTTAATGACTGTTGCATTCCCTTTATGACCACTGCAGAAAAGTTTGGAAACTCAGGTAATGACCTGCTTAACAATTGGCATTACTTATGACTGTAATTCCAGGCTGAGTTATGGGAGTCAATCAAAGGAAAAGGTAAACACATCTCTGTGGATTTTACCCCACTAGTCATCAACTAGAAGGGGCGATGTCCATCACCATTTCAAGGCCATTGAGCCAGCACTGTCTGAAGACATTTCCATGGTCATGTGGCCACTATGACGTCATGGAGAGCTGTTACCCTCCCACCAAAGTGGTACCTATTTATCTACTTGCATTTGCATGCTTTCGAACTGCTACCTTGACAGAAGCTAAGGTGAGGACAGGAGCTCACCCTGTCATGTGGTGCTCAAGTCTTCAACATGAGCTGCTGGCTTTCCAGCCGACAAGCCCAGCATCTTAACCACTGAGTCACTGCGCTGCCAGTAAGTCAAGGACTATCTTTATTTCACACCAGCTCTAGTAGTATATCTGTATTTTCTCATGTTTAGGAATTCAGTTAGCTACAACATCTGAGATGCTAGCCAAAAGGTGCATGAGTATGTACCATTTTTTTCTAACCTGCTAACTATTTAAGAGCCGAGGTGGCGCAGTGGTTAAATGCAGCACTGCAGGGTACTTCAGCTGACTGCAGTTCTGCAGTTCGGCTGTTCAAATCTCACCGGCTCAGGGTTGACTCAGCCTTCCATCCTTCCGAGGTGGGTAAAATGAGGACCCGGATTGTTGTTGGGGGCAATATGCTGACTCTGTAAACCGCTTAGAGAGGGCTGAAAGCCCTATGAAGCGGTATATAAGTCTAACTGCTATTGCTATTTAAAAGCACATACCTGCTAAACCCACATTGGCTGAATTTGCAATGGCGAGTGCTTCTTCTTCAGTATCGAATCTGCAAAAGTAGAAATATGACATCATGGGGGTGAAAAAAAATAATTTGTCCTAAAAGTAAAGAAGCACATTGTGATATTCTTATTCTCGCATAATAGAGACTTCCACAATTCCGCATAGGATAATTTGGAAAAGCCCACCTTTAGATGAACTGGTTTATTTGGGAAAAGATCTGAAAAAAAATAGTGTGCCAACAAATGATTGAAAGTATATCTATCACGGAAACACACAACCACATCCACAAACAAAATGGGCTGAGAGAGACCGCCTCCTGCCAATTACCTCCTTGCGACCTATTAGATCGCACAGATTAGGCCTCCTCCGAGTTCCATCCGCCAGTCAGTGTCGACTGGCAACTACACGGAGGAGAGCCTTTTCAGTAGTAGCTCCGACCCTTTGGAACGATCTCCCCGTGGAGATTCGCACCCTCACCACCCTCCAGACCTTCCTCACAGCCCTCAAGATCTGGCTATCCCATCAGGCCTGGGGATAAAGATCGTAATCCGTCCCCACCCGAATGATGAATGTTGTGTACTATTTTTACTTATGTATTGTTTTATGTCTTACTGTCTTGTACTCCCCTCCCTATATATTGTAAGCCGCCCTGAGTCCCCTCAGGGAAAAGGGCGGCCTATAAATAATAAAACCATAAAAACCATAATAACAACCCAGTTTCCCTTTTAATAAATTTTGTGGCAAAATAATACATGTAATGCTTCATTGATTTTATTACAAAATATTTGATTCTTGTTAGCTCCCCAGAGTCTCCTCAGAGTCAGGCAAAATAACATATTGTTATTCATAGAGGAAGATTTCACATAGCAGTTTAATGATCTGAGATGATTCCATAGTCATCTGTTTGAAATGCTTAATGACTTACTTGATAACTGGAGCCAAAGGCCCAAAAGTCTCCTCTTGGGTACATAACATAGTTGTTGACACATTGGAAAGCAGAGTTGGCTCAAAGAAATTTTTCCCAAAGCTGTGCCTTTTTCCTCCAGTTACTATGGATGCTCCTTGGGACACAGCATCATCAATGTGACTTTCAACCTAAGAACACATCAAACTCCTATAAGCCAAAGTAAAACGTTGCAGTAAATATTACTGTATGACAGCAAACAATAATACAATACAATAGCAGAGTTGGAAGGGACCTTGGAGGTCTTCTAGTCCAACCCCCTGCCTAGGCAGGAAACCCTATACCATTCCAGACAAATGGCTATCCAACATCTTCTTAAAGACTTCCAGTGTTGGGGCATTCACAACTTCAGGAGGCAAACTCTTCCACTGATTAATTGTTCTGTCAGGAAATTTCTCCTCAGTTCTAAGTTGCTTCTCTCCTTGATTAGTTCCCACCCATTGCTTCTTGTTCCGCCCTCAGGTGCTTTGGAGATTAGTTTGACTCCCTCTTCTTTGTGGTAACCCTTGAGATTGGAACACTGCTATCATGTCTCCCCTACTCCTTCTTTTCATTAAACTAGACATACCCAGTTCCTGCAACTGTTCTTTACATGTTGTAGTCTCCAGTTGCCTAATCATCTTTGTTACTCTTCTCTGCACGCTTTCTAGAGTCTCCACATCTTTTCTACATCGTGGTGACCAAAACTGAATGCACTATTCCAAGTGTGGCCTTACCAAGGCATTATAAAGTGGTATTAACACTTCACGTGATCTTGATTCTATCCCTGTTTATGCAGCCTAGAACTGTGTTGGCTTTTTTGGCAGCTGCTGCACAGTGCTGGCTCATATTTAAATGGTTGTCCACTAGGACTCCAAGATCCCCTTCACAGTTACTACTATTGAACAAGGTACCACCTATAGTGTACCTGTGCATTTTGTTTTTCTTGCCTAAATGTAGACCCTTACTTTTACTTAATAAACATGACTTCGGGATACATTTTGACCATTTTTTTAAAATAAATCATTCTTACTTTTTCCACAGCTCTTTCATTAATTAATGGCCCTTGGGTAGTCCCTTCGTCGAATCCATGGCCAATGTGTAGTTCCCTCTGAATGGCTTGGGCAAACTTCTTGACAAATTCATCATGGATCCCTTTCTGAACCAAGAAGCGGTTTGCACATACACAGGTCTGAAAGGTAAACAAGATTGAGTCTCTGTGAAAGGAAAAGAGTATAGAATAAACAACTCAGACGACACATTATTATATTAGGGGAGGGGAGAGGAAGGGAAAAATAGAAAAGTATTAAAATACAAGTATAGAAGTTAAAAAAAGGTACAAGTGGATCTACTATTGGGAAGTAAAATGTTGAGGAGAAAATTATTTTTGATGTAAATATAAAGTCGGGATCACTGGAATGCCACCCCGAGAATCCAAGAGAGTAAGAAAATAAGCAAGGGCAACAACAGAAAGGAGGATGAGGAGGGAAAGGAAGAAAGGGCAAAGCAGAGGAAGTAAGGGAGGAGGAGTAAGAGGAGGAGAGATGGTAAGGAGGAGGAGAGAAGAGGAATGGGGGAAAGAGAGGGGAAGAAGAAAAGAAGGAGAGGAGGAAAGAAGAAGGTAGAGAAGGGAGGTTGAGAAGATAGAAGGAGTAGGATTGTTGCAAAACAAGATGGAGGTATGGGATGGCAAGAAAGTGTTTTCTATATTTGCAAGAAGATAGGGATAAATGTTCATAGTTAATAGATAAATGTTAATAGTACTTACAAGAATGTATATTTGTGAATGTATTTGGGGAAAAAAACTTTATGAAAAAACAAAAAGATTGAGTCTCTGTGAACAACAGCTGAAATATCTAGAAATTAGAATTAGACATCTCTCCCCCATTCAGCCTTAGTGGATCTGTTACATTGTTCATCTTTCATCTGTAATATGGAACCCATTTAATTATTATGGGTTATAAGCATAGGCACCTTGGGGAGAAGCTCACGGATAGTAATTTATGTTTTGATGAAGTTTCTATGTCATTCTTTCATCTGCTTATACAAAGGGTGCTATTTCAGTATATCATTCTTATATTTTAGCTTCTATAGCAATACAGATCAGATTTATTTTATATATTTTTTTATTTATTTCCTTTCATTTATAATTTCATTCTATTTCTATTTGCTACCCATCTTGTCAGAGACGACTCTGAATGCTTATAAACATTAAGACTGGCACACAAAAGAATACAATAAATGAAAATAGTAATACAGTTAAAAGATGGGGAGAGGGGAGCACGAAAAAAGTCCCATGGGGAGAGGTGGTATCTTTCCTAATCCAACAGCTACCTCCAATGTGAGGTTCACCGACAAAAGGGCGACCGACAAAAGCGGCCCGACGAAACCGTGGTGACAAAACTGTGAGTTCTAAACCGCGGCGACGAATGAGCGCTGAAGCACGCCAACAACAGTGTGATGACAGAAGCGCGCTCTAAATCTAACCCTGACCCTTACCTTAAATTGCGCTTCTGTCAGCGCGCTGTTGTTGGCACGTTGATGATGTCGTGGTTTTAGTGCCGCGCTTTTGTCGTGCGCGCATTTGTCGGGTCACGCAATGTGATATTCTCCCATTGGAGCCCTAAGCTAACTGACAGACCCAGGTCTTTGGAGCCAAGATGAGGAGACAACAAAGAAAATAACAGTGACTGATGAATTAAATCAGAGAGAAAATACATTAAAAAGAGAATTGGAGGTGCAGAAAGATGACACCTTTGAAAGGGAGATAAGGGCATGGGCAGAAATCCTGGAAACTAGGAAGAGGAGGAGGGTAGAGGTGGGAAAATTACTCAGATTGAACAGCCAGGAAGAAGATGTAGAAATAGATCTTACAGAGGAATATGGGAGACAAGTCAAAAAGAAAAAAAGCATAGCAATTAAAGTATTAAAGCGGGCAAGAGATGATGGATAGATGATTTTTCATGTTTGGTGTTTTGATTGGCTTCTCTTTTCCTCTCTTTCTTTCCTTGCTTTTTTTGGTAGGTAGGGGACATGAATAGAAGTTAGGTAGGATAGAAATAAAATGTTTTTCTTAAAAAAAGGATGGCATGATTAAAAGTTAGAATAAGAGATAGAAATAAGAGAAAAGGGGAATATTAGTCTATACACTTTTATATAATAAAATAAGAGCAATAATATGAGAAAACATGGATAAATCGAATGACAGATTGCAACTTTATATAAATGTGTATTATCATTATAAATATATAAGTTGGTTGAAAGTAATAACAATGACTAATGCTATTACCTCCACCAGACCGATTAGATCCCACAGACTAGGCCTCCTCCGAATTCCATCCGCCGGTCAGTGTCGACTGGCGACTACCCGGAGGAGAGCCTTCTCTGTGGCTGCTCCGACCCTCTGGAACGAACTCCCCGTGGAGATTCGCACCCTCACCACCCTCCAGGCCTTCCGCAAAGCCCTTAAAACCTGGCTGTTCCGACAGGCCTGGAGCTAAAGAACCGTTGCCCCTATCTCGAATGGTATGATTGTTGCATGTTTTTAAATTATGTATTGTTTTGTGTTGTTGTTAATTTGTCTGTATCCCCCTTCCCTGGTTTGAGTTGTGAGCCGCCCTGAGTCCCGCTTCGGGGGAAAAGAGCAGCATACAAATGAAATAAACAACATATTAGTTTTATTTGTATTAGAATGTATGACACCCAGGTGTCACACTGTTCACGCATTGATGTTTGTAAAAAAATATAAATAAATACAAAACTTTTTTAAAAAAGGGGGGTTGGAGATGACATCAGTCCAGGGGCCAAGATATTCTAAAGGGCAGGAGCAATGGTAGAGAAGGCTCTTCACCTGGACCCCGCCAGCTGGAATGCTCTAACGACAGGGTCCGCAGCATGTCTTCTCTGCTGGCACAGTGCCAATTCCAGTGGGATGAGATGGTCCTTCAAGTGGCCTGGATCCATGCCACGAAGGGCTTTAAAGGTGATTACTAATACTTTGAATTGCCCTTGGAAGCAGACTAGCAGTCAATGCAGCTTGTGGAAGAGCGTTTTTTTTAAAATAATTTTTTATTAACAAACATGTAAAAAACACACAAAACTTAGACGTACACCACATTTACACAATACAATGCGAACAGGAGCTTCCTGTTCTTTCTAATAGCAATTATCAGTCGATACCGCTCACCTTATATTATTTCCCTTTCTATTGTATTTCATTTGGATTTCACCATTCGTAACCCTCTTATTTTACTCATAACTATTATTTTTTGAGTTTTGTTACATTCCTTCGTTGATTCTTGTTTCTTTCCTCCATCCACCTATACCCTTTATCCCATATCTGGTAGAATTCTGATACTTCTTTTCCCTGGATTTCTTTAGTTAGTTTGTCCATTTCAGCACAATCCATAACCTTTCTTATTATTTCATCTTCGCTTGGAATTAATTTGTTTTACCATTTCTGGGCAAAGGCAATTCTTGCTGCCGTAATTATATGTAGTATTAAATACTGGATTTCTTTTTTGTATTTCACAGACATTATTCCTAATTAAAAAAAATCTTCAGAGCAGTTTAACATGGACCACGCTACAGCCTTCAGGAACAAAAAACCACATTTTGCACTAACTGTAGTTTCTAAATACTCTTCAAGAGTATAGGTGTCTCTTATACCTCTGCCATTCAGAGCCTAGTGAAAGAATTTTACTCATTGCCATTACTGATCATATTTTCCTCAACTATAAGATACAATCAAAACTTAACATTTTTTTATGTAGCCGCATGCATAGGGGGAAAAGAAAGGTTCCCTAACAGTAAACAAGCTCACCTGCCCTGAATTTCTGTACTTAGATATTAAAGCTCCAGCAACTGCTTTCTCCACATCAGCACTATCAAAGACTATGAACGGAGCATGTCCTCCGAGCTCCATGGAAACCCGCTTCACTGTGCCAGCAGCATGGCGCAGCAATATCTGTAACAGCAGACACGGAAAGCTAATTACTCCAAGTAGAATATTTTCCTAAAGCCAATGTTAAATCGTACCGAAACACCCTCCCCCCCCTCCTCCAGTTTCTTAAATAAACATCCATTTAAACCTTGGATACGCCAGTGTTAATTTTAGTTTATAGCTCATGTGCTATGCTTGTGTGTTCTTGGATTCCTTAACTGCACCAATCCTATTTGATTAGAAAGGCTTGATCCATTGCTCTCAAATAAGACGACTTCAGTTTTGGGATCTTCCCGGTTTAACAACGGGTTCGGTGATCGCATGATTTGCGCATGCACAGTTTGAAGAAATCTTCACTTCCAGGTTTCTTCGGAGGAGTAACCCAGCTGATTCACACGGCAATCTGCTCTGCCGCGTGAATCAGCTGAGAAGATAAAGATAGGAAAATAGTGTGGGTGGGCAGGTGGGCCCATCTGATCATCGGGACAAACTGGTTCGTTCCCAGCTGATTGTCAGAGCTACCAATTTGCCCGAACTGCTCCGAACCAGTAGAATCCCACCCCTGAACGATTTACCCATCCAAAACCTGAAACCCTCCAGATGTGCTGAGTTTATAGCTCCCAGGATCCTGAACTACTGAAAATTCTAGATTGTGTAGTTTGAGGACTAATCAGGATGGGGAAAGTGGTCTAGATCAAAGTTTTGCAAACTATTACATGGAACTCTAGGGTTCTGAAAAAGCTCGTTGGGGTTCTATGAGAAACAAAACCCAAAAAGTTCATTTGAACACAGCCAATGTCCTGTCACTAAAGCTTTGCCTCTTGGTCAGGGAAGTTCTAGTAGTTGTTTCTTAATAACAAGTTCCAGATTATTATTATTTTTAAAACCTCAGTTTCAGTCAATCAACAGTGATTATGCTTCTTAAAGGCTGAATTTCAAGAAATGAGTCTGAATGCATGGATTCTGAAAATGTTTTAATACTCAAAGCCACAAATTAGGTGCTCCAAAGGGTATCCAGTTAAACCAAGTCATTATTTTGCTCCACCCCCTTGTCTAGCAGTGGCTTTAGGAGGCATTTATACTTTCTTCTTCTCTGCTTTCCACTCATGCTGTGTCAGCGCATGCATGTGTGCTGAGAAGCAAAGGGGAGGTGGCATGTGCTATACACCTGCACATGGATTATACATAATCCAATGTTTCTCAGCAACTTTTAAGATATCTAAACTTTAACTCCCAGAATTCTCCAGCCAGAATTCAGGGAATTGAAGTCTACACTTAAAGTTGCTGAAATCCAAAAACATTGATCTAGATCATGTGACTTTGAAGGAGAGGCTCAGAATTCCAAGCTGCTGCCTAACTACATTGTGGGAACTTTTTCTGGCAAGATTACCCTGCAGCCTCCAGTTGGATCTAAATAATTTTTGAACTTCATATTATTTTTTCTCCACTCCCTCCTCCAATAAAATTTGATCTCAGTTTTTCAGTTATGGGAGAATTATCCTGTTAATAGGGAATGTCCTGTGACATTAAAGTATACATTTAATCTATTTCATTATACAAACTTTCATTTACATATTTTCCCAACTTTCTATTTGGTTGAAAGAAAGAAAAACAAGACAAGAATAAATTTCCTACTTCAGTAGGAAATCTTAATTAGAATCGATATGACTAATAACATTTGCATAAATTAGACTTAATATCCACACATTTAAAATTATTCCCTTAACACTTTCCCTCTCAAATGAGTTTTTTTTTTTCATATGAAAAAAGCTGGATGGCCTAGAGCAGATTTCCATGACTTGATGTTTTTCATATCTATGGAACATCAATTCTCTAGGCTACAATACCCATGGTCTGCAAGAAGGGCCATGTGAAGGAAATGGGCATTGTGATCTTGCAATGAAATATCCACTTTTTATGTTCTTGTGGGGACTCAACTATGAAAGCCATATGCTCCGATGTAGCAGTCTATGTTTTGTCATTTGGGCATCATCATGGCTACCTGTGAATGTCTATGTTGCACTAGTCAAGGATGCTGCAAGAAGTCCATCGCATCTGGAAGTCAACAAACTGGGAACAATAGGTGGGCCAGGGCATATAGAAAGGATGTCAATCCTTGAAGAATGAACAGATTCTTCAAACTTTCCCAAGACAGCTGAACTATGGAAATCGTTAAAATTTATTTAAACAAATATCAACCAAAAAACACTTTAGACACAACTTTGCGAAGATTTTTTTTTAAAAAAAGGTAGAGTATAAAACTTTAAACACATGAATATGCATACCTTCCCTGTAGCTGTTGAGCCAGTAAATGAGATTTTGGCTACCAAGGGATGAGTGCAGAGCGCCTCTCCAACTGCTGCTGCCTGTTGTCTGGAACATGGAACAACATTATATACCCCTGCAGGAATTCCAGCCTGATTTGCAAGCTGCAGTGAGAAATAATTGGTGGGAAGAGTCATGGATCTGGATACTTGCATAAAATAATGTATCCTGTATTAAAATATTGTCACAGCCGCATCCAACAATTCATATTCAAGAATTTTATGCTAAAAATTATCCCTGGCATTTCAAATTATTACTTTTTTATCGTATTTGTATTGGGCTTTTGTTCTTTCCCCCCTTCTCGGCTCGTTAACAAACGGCAAGCAGACAAACGTAAAAGGAACTCTCTTTATCAGTCCTCAGCTCAAACTGGCTGCAAGCCCAAAAATAAACAGAAATAAAGTCTCTTTCAAGCAGATAACAGAATACAAAACAACTCTTACAAGCAATGTACTTCTCCAAATGTAGCCTTGAATCAGGGTTACAGGAAACAAAGCATTTCTCCAGTATCTTACATAAACCACGACTGATGATCAATCAATGTTGAACGAACCAAGGAACGAACGTTGACTCCTGCAACCAGGGCGTGGCACTATCCGTTCTTTTATCACCAGAACCCCACTAAAGAGCCCCAGCTGCATTGTTGACCTTGCATCCTGAAAAGACTCACAGAAGACGTCTGCTGAGTCACAACAGGCTTTTATCCTTATAAGCAGCCTAGAGTTACCAAGAGGGAGTTGGGCAATCATATAAATTTAAACATACACACATACACAAAAATCTTACCTCGGCAAGTGCTAAGGCAGACAAAGGTGTGTCTTCAGCTGGCTTCACTACTACTGTACAGCCAGCTGCCAAAGCAGCACCTACTTTTCGGGTAATCATAGCACTTGGAAAATTCCACTGTAGTAAAAAGATACACATAAGTTTAATATCAACAGAATTGGGGGGCACAGTGAAATAACTGCCAAGTCCTGAAATTTCTAGCCAAAAATAATATCTAGAACAAAAAAAATAATCATGCCTCCTCCTAATGGAAGTAATAATATTCTGGAAATCATTGGCTATCTTGTCTTGCATAGTAGCTACCACTTTTTATTCTTATTAATGACACGTGAAAGCAGATGATAAAATATCTCCAAATGGACCTGTTTGAAAAAGTCAGAGATTTCTGGGTGTGGCATGTTATGTACGTTTAAAGGACGCCAAACAGAATCTGATTCTAAACTCTGTCTTAAATTTAGAGGTACTCCTTGACTTACAAGAGCCGAGGTGGTGCAGTGGTTAGGGTGCAGTACTGAAGCTATTTCAGCTGACTGCTAGTTCTGCAGTTCGGCAGTTCAAACCTCACTGGCTCAGGGTTGACTCAGCCTTCCATCTTCAGAGGTGGATAAAATGAGGACCCAGATTGTGGGGGCAATATGCCGACTCTGTAAACCGCTTAGAGAGGGCTGAAAGCCCTATGAAGCGGTATATAAGTCTAACTGCTATTGCTATTGCTATTGCTACAACCACAACTGAGCTGAACATTTCTATTGTTAAGCAAGGCAGTTAAGTGAGTTTTGCCCCATTTTATTTTTTTGCCAAAGTTGCTTAGTGAATCACGACAGTTGTTAAATGAATCATGTGGTCATTAAATG
This sequence comes from Thamnophis sirtalis, assembly GCF_051295495.1. Taxonomy (NCBI): domain Eukaryota; kingdom Metazoa; phylum Chordata; class Lepidosauria; order Squamata; family Natricidae; genus Thamnophis; species Thamnophis sirtalis. Next base: position 165,357,092 of record NW_028261382.1, read on the forward strand.
AGTCCCCCCAATTGATTTTGCCGGGAAGTTACAATCACATGTCCCCGGGACAATACAACCGTCATAAATACACGCCAGCTGCCAAACGGCAACTGACCATGGGGATGCTGCAAAGTATAAAAACTGGTAAATCACTTCTTTTCAGTGCTGTCGCAACTTTGCACATTCACTAAAGGAATGTTTGTAAGTGAAGGACTACTTATGTTTACATTTATAGGGGAAATACAGAGTTCTGAATTGAATAGAAATCAGTGCAAGCTGAATCAGGCTTTACTTGAATTTATTGATTCATATCTTCTGATTATTGCACACCCTGTTACTTAAACCCTGAATGAGATAACCTGAGAGTTGCCACGTGACTCGACAAATGCACGACCGACAAATGCGCAACGGCAAAACGGCGACGTTGAAAGCGCGCCCACTAAAGCGCGCTGACAAAACCGCGCCCACAAAAGCGCGATTAGGGTTTTTAGGTTAGGATTAGGGTTAGGATTAGGGTTGTTAATGTTGTTACCGTTGTTTTCGCGTTGTTTTCGATGGCGCGCTTTTGACGGCACGCATTTGTAGACGCACTTTAGTGGGCGCACTTTCAACGTCGCCGTTTTGTCGCGGCGGTTTTGTCGGCGAACATTTGTCTGTGAACCAGTTGCCAGAGTCTCTTTAAGTTTTAAAGGTCAGTCTACATATTCTCTCTGCCACTAAATGTTTGTTTTTAAAGTACACAAACTAGAGCCTTTTCTGTGAAAGCACCATGTTTCTGGAATCCCTTTATCTCTTTAAGTGGATCCCCAATTTGATTTCAACAGAGCCGCCAACTCACAGGTGTAATGATGGCAGCTACTCCTACAGGCTGCTTCAATACAAGGACTCTCCTGTTTTTTGCTGATGATGGAATAATATCACCATAAATACGCCGGGCTTCTTCAGCAAACCATTCCAAGAAAGAAGCTGAATACAAGATTTCCCCTTCTGCTTCCTTCAGTGGTTTTCCCTGTGAACAAATAAATGAACAAAGTAAAACATCTCTTCTTAAAAAAATAATTATTAATACTTTTCATTCCTTTGTGCCTTCATTTAAAAATGTTTGTTTTTATTGTTGTCCTTTGTAAAAACGCAAAATATAAATAAAATGCCAGGCCTGCAGCCATCTTTTCTTTTGGGTCTTTGGCCTGCCACAATTTCTATTATTCTGCTATGCATTTTCTATTATGGGAAAATGGGTGGGGGGATTGTAAGGAGTCACATACTATGTAGCCACAATAAAATTCTTTCTAGAAAGCCAAGGTCATCCTTTGTCTCTGCACCTCTGACTGGAATTGGATGGGTGGAACTACCAGCACGGCAGTGGGAGATTGGACCATGTGATGAACTTGTGGGTGTGGGGGCAAGATCTTGAACTTTCAACTGGGTGGGAAGTTTTCAGATTCGGGTTTTCCCAGATGTGCCAACATGGCTCTCTTAATAAATTGGAACTTTGAGCAATACTTTGCCTTGGACTCTGATTTACTTTTGGATGCTATTTGGAACCCTGACAGCAAAATATAAACAAAATGTCAAGATAAATTTAAAAAGTTGAATAAAAAAGGCTTTAAATCTAAAATATATAATAGAAAAAAGAAAAAGAGGAGGGGAAAAAATCACAAGGCAAAAAATACACTTTTTGCCAAGATACACAAATCAGAAACATTGATCTTTGTACCATAGGTTCCAAAGACAAGCAACAATTTGCTTAGTGAAAATTCAGTCAATGAACTTCAAATGGCTGCATTGATACAATACACTAACTTGAAAACTATGATTTGTAATTTGTAATGACTGTTGTACATTTGTGTTGTATTTGTGCTGATAAATAAAGGGAGACTAGTATAGATCTATTTCAAGCTATTTAGCTCTCATCAGCTAGCCATACCCTTACTGGGATTCGAACCTGGGCTGTATTTTATATATATATAATACAGCCCAGGTTCGAATCCCAGTAAGGGTATGGCTAGCTGATGAGAGCTAAATAGCTTGAAATAGATCTATACTAGTCTCCCTTTATTTATTTATCAGCACAAATACAACACAAATGTAACAAAGGCAACAGTAAAAATATTGGGTTTCTGTCTGGGTGGTCTCTTGTGACGAGCCGATAGACAGAGAAAGGAAGCAGTAGGCTTCCTCCCATATTTGGGCATACCAGGGGTTGTGACACTAATACATACCTATTTCCCTGGCTCAGCTAATAAAGGAGGAAGAACCTTGCGGCTTAGTGGTTAACACATCTGCCTAATATGTAATACAGCCCAGGTTTGAATCCCAATATATATAAATATTCCCTGAAGCCTCTAGAGCGTGAAAAAATGGCCCTAGGAGCAAACTGGAAGTTTTTCCAGTTTGCTCGTAGGGCCAGTTTTAGCCTTCCAGATCCTTCAGGTGCCTCCTGAGGGCTCCTGAACGTTCCGGAGGGCTAAAATCAGGCCCCAGACCACACTTTAGGAAGTGCTGACAGAGAGAGCAGTGTCAGCCCTGTTGGCTCCCAATATGCCATTGTCAGCTCACTCAGCAAACAGATAATATAAGTAACAGCTTTTTCTATCACCTCCCAGTTGCCCCATTTGGGGTTTCCTGGCTGCAGGGCCCAAGACCTTTCTTGCATATGTTATTCAAACTACACTTGTTCCTATTTTCTCCTCTACCTATTCAAGCAATATATACTGGCGGTGACTGCTGGATTCATGGCAAATTCTACCTCCTTCCCTCTGCTCTCCACTCATCCATCTTGTTGGTTATCATATTGATGAATTCTTGTGTTCCTTTTTCATTGTTTATTTTAGTTCTACTTTATTTCTGTTTACACTCCTTTTATTTCCTTGTTTATCATCGTAAACTGCCTAGATAGGCAGCAAATAAATTTCACAAATAAATATAAAAGAAATATCAACCAGGCCTCCATACTACTCTTGTAGCATCTATTTATTTCTTAAGCCCTTGGTACTGAATCACTCAGCTAACAAAGTTTTACTCAAAACCACTGTATTCAAAATATTAGATTAGCTGCTTAGAAGCAATAGGATCTTCAGTTTAGCACTGCCCTTAATTCAGTTTTGACGGCACAGAACAGTAACATGGGCTGGAGTAACACAAGCCTAAATCAAGATTCAGTGTGTTTGGCAAGCACTGCCACTGCCTTAACATGTTGTCTGAACTAAGACATCATACTATGCTATAATGTGGGGTTGTTGTTTTTTTTGGCTTAACGTATTGTGTGAATACAGCCACTATATTTATGAACCAGGCTATATAATTTAGATTTTAGAATATAGTGCAAGGAAGGACGATTGAATCCCTTCTGTTGGTTGCGTTAATCTTTCTTCTAAGCAAAACTAATCATCAAGCTAGTTTCAGGCCCACAGCCTCAGTGGAAGATTTTCTTTTTCTTTATACTTACATTTTCTGCTGTAATGATCCTTGCAAGTTCATCTTTATTCTCTATCATCAAGTCATACCATTTACGAAGCAAAACCGCTCTATCCTGAATAAAAAAATAAAATAGTACTATAAAAGGATCTTGGTAAAAATAAATTTGAAAACAAAAGCAAATCTGTCTAATAATTGTAACTTATAAAGAGCTTATTCAATTTCAATTATTCCAACAAATACATCAAGTACATCAAAGTTTAGCCTAATATTATTCCTCAAGCTAAAACCAGATTTTAATACATCAGCCCCATAGTCAAGCATTCAGTAGCTATGTTTTGCAGTATCTCACCTGTAGTTACTAATTTAAGCATAGTTTACTCAGTTAATCTACTGACTGAATGATTCACTGTATGAGCTGAGTTTGTATCAGAAGCAATTTGTGATTAAAAAGTCATTGATTAGTTTAGAGTACAGTGGATCTACTGTATTTTCAAACACAGGCCAAGTGGGGCCTGAAACAATATAAAGGGTGGAAAGATACTTCATGTAAAACAATAATAAACAAAATATTTAACATTTAAAAAGCAACCAAGAGAATTCCAAGAAACTCAGAAGAAAATGCTATGCTATGCAGAAGTAAGTCTGACTTAATTCTAAAGAATTTACTTTTGTTTTAGGCTGCAGAATGTAAAAAAAAAATAAAAAAAAATGGCAAGGTGTCTACCTTGTTCAAATCATGACAAGGGTCATGGTGTAAACTCAGCCTCTTTTGTGTATTGTGCTGTGATGCGTATATGAAAGGAGAAAGTGCGTGGAACATTGTGGTCCAACAATGCTGATGAAAGTCTTTGATCCTACTATTACTTCTGGACAGTACGTGGCTTTTTATTTAGAAACTGGATAAAATTTGAAACTATATAAATATATGAATACATGCTTTAGAAATAAGAATTCATTAAAGCTGAAAACTAGGGAAATATCTTGTAGTCTTCTAACGGGCCTCTGCAGGCTATCCTCACGCTATTTACATACTCGAAATATATAAATACACACAGTCCTTTTATCTTGTACAAAGTACATGTGTTAATTTAGTTAAAAAGTAAGCCAAGAAACGGGCATTACAGCAATTTCTTTCACTGAATCTGCAGGGTGGATTTTAATCTACTGGTGAGTATTACATATCTGATTTTTTAAAATCCATAATCTAACCACAGGGCCATATTAGTTTACTTGAATCACTGGAGATTTTGAAGAAGAGATTGGACAACCACTTGTCTGAAATGGAATCGGGCAAAGTGGTTGGACTAGAAGACCTCCAAGGTCTCTTCCAACTCTTCTGTTATTTTTTGAATACAACTACCATAACACAATTTTTAAAAAAAAATTAACTCTAGATACCAGATATTATTAAGATTGAATACATGGGTATTTGCAGGGCTGATCAGGAGAAATGACAACATGCCATCAGCATGTACATCTACATGCTTCCAGCAGATGTTCCGACATACTGTAAAGCATAACATCACCATTTATGTACATATAATGAAGAGGTGATGCCTGCGCCAATACTTTGGGGGACCTGTGGTTTGCTATAGAGAGACTGCAGATAAAACACGCTTATTAGGAAGTGTTGAATTTGAATCAACCTGCAAAGAGCTGTTCGGGAAGAGTAGCCAGTACGGGGACCATTAGAAACCAGCACTCTGCACATGTGCAGAAACCCACTGTGGTTTGCTATAGAGAGACTGCAGATGATAAAACACGCTTATTAGGAAGTGTTGAATTTGAATCAACCTGCAAAGAGCTGTTCGGGAAGAGTAGCCAGTACGGGGACCATTAGAAACCAGCACTCTGCACATGTGCAGAAACCCACTGTGGTTTGCTATAGAGAGACTGCAGATGATAAAACACGCTTATTAGGAAGTGTTGAATTTGAATCAACCTGCAAAGAGCTGTTCGGGAAGAGTAGCCAGTACGGGGCTCATTAGAAGCCAGCACTCTGCACATGTGCAGAAACCCACTGTGGTTTGCTATAGAGAGACTGCAGATAAAACACGCTTATTAGGAAGTGTTGAATTTGAATCAACCTGCAAAGAGCGGTTCGGGAAGAGTAGCCAGCACTCTGCACATGTGCAGAAACCCAACTCTTTGGAACAATCCCCGGGGCTCTCGAATCCCCTGCTCCCTGGGAAGCATTTCTTTCCGTATTCACCCTAATTTGCTTATAGAGACCTTTCAATCTTTGCGCTCCCTCTTGCAAAAACCTGATCTCTCTCTCCACCCACCCCCTTCTACCTTTCGGTAACCGGGACGCCGCCGCCGCCTTCCCTTCGCTCACCTTGGCAGAAGCTGCGCTCCAAGCAGCGCCGGCTTGGTGGGCGGCCTTCACCGCGGCCTCCGCTTCAGCTACGCCGCAATCCGCTACCTGGAGGAGTTCCGTGCCGGTGGCCGGGTCCCGCACGGGGAAAGTGGCTGCCGCCTGGCGCCAGCGGCCTCCCACGAAGCATCCAGAGCGTGCCAGGGAAGCGGCCCCAGTGGCGAGGCTTGGGCCGGTACTGCTCAACCGGCTGGGGCACGGGCTCGCCATAGTCGGCCTGGCTTGGGGCAGGAGCCGGGGGCTGCAGTAGGAGCGGTGGCTCACCAGCAGCTCCCGGAAATAAGGCCACGCAATCCTAGCCGCCATCGTCCTTCCCCCTCCCCCGGGTTGGAGGGTGGAGCGCGGGGCGGGAGGGTGACCGAGCGCAAAGGGCTGATGAGCGTCTCCAAGGAGTGGTGCGACCCTTTGAGCTCCTCCGCTGCTTAGCAAGTGAACCTACGAAGAACGATTGGAGAACCTCCCATAGACGTATGAAGAACGGCTGCCAGGACTAGGCATGGCTAGTCTAGGGAAGAGAAAGACCAGGGCACGCATGATAGCAATCTTCCAATATTTGAGAGGCTGTCACCCAGAGGAGGAGGGTGCCAACCTATTTCCCGAAGCACCCAAAAGCCAGACAAGGAACAATGGATTGTGGGAAGTTATCGTCCAGCCGTCTCCCAGAAAAAATGAAATATCCTAGGAAATATTGAAAAGGCAGAATGTTTCTCTGGATGTGAAAAGAAGCATGTTTTAAAAGACAGAATAGTTGTCTGTAGATTCTTGCCCACCCCCACTTTGTTAATGGGCCATTGAGATGGCCAGGCTAGCCCACTTTACATAATAAAGACTTCTCCTCACTGCAGCTGTAGGGGGAAGGGATATTACTCAACTCTCCACATGGCACCTGAGAACTCATCTATACCTGGACTCATCACAGCCTAGAGAGTAGCCCCCTGCATGGCACCATGGGAGTCTGACAACCAATCAGAATACATTTCTTACACAGGAACAGGAAACAGAGAGGTGGGACTGAACAGGTTATAAAAAGCCTAGCAAGCCCCTCCTTCAGCCCTTCTCTTCTTCTCCACCAACATTGAAAAATGTGATCACCTTTTCTGTTCAGGGCTCAAGCCATGTGGCCCTGTCCCAACAATAAACCATCTTTCCAAGCAGCCTCCATGTCTCCAGTGTCTTCTTCCCCACTTGGAGCTGAACCCAAAAGGACATTTCTTTCAACAGGATGAAAACTAATCAAGGAGAGATTCAGCCTAGAAATAAGGAGAACATTTTCTGACAGTGAGAAGTCAACCAATGGGATGGCTTCCCTTCAGAGAAGTTGCAAGAGTGGCATTGCTGGAAGCTTTCCAGAAGAGAGTTGGACAGCCAACTGTCAGAAATGGTATAGGGCCGGGATGGCAAACCTATGGCACACGCAGAGCCTCTCTGTGGGTACATGTGCTGTCGCCAGCTTTTGGTCTCTGGCCCGCGCATGCACGCTTGCCAGCTCTCTTTGCGTGCACTGGAGTGCCGGAAACCCCAAGACCAGCTGGCTGGTGCGCATGTGTGCCGCAGTCACCTGGTCTTTGGGTTTTGCACGATATTCTAATTTTTCGAGTTTTCACCTGTAGTTAAAAGAAGGACTAGTGGTGACATGACAGCAGTGTTCCAATATTTGAGGGGCTGCCACAAAGAAGAGGGGTCAATCTATTTTCTAAAGCATCAGCAATGCTTGAAAACTAATCAAGGTGAGAAGCAACCGGGACATTTCCTAACCATGAGAACAATTAGGGTAATCAGTGGAATGAGATGCCTTCAGACATTGTGGGTGCTCCATCACCAGAGGCTTTTAAAGAAGAGACTGGACAGCCGCTTCTCTGGAATGGTATAGGGACTCTTGCTTGAGCAGGGGGTTGGCGTAGAAGTCCTCCAAGGTCCCTTCCAATTCTGTTATTCTATACTGATTGTAAATCTATATGTTGGGAGCATAAATTATGAACAATTTAGTCCAGGGAAAACAAACATGCAGAAATAGAGATGGGAAAGGTTATTAACTTGGTCATTCAAATATAGATCTGTAATAATATAGCTATCCTTGTGCATCAATGAGCTGATTGGTATATTCAATGTGATTTTTAAAAATAACGTTTTATTTTGCTGTTACAGGTTTGTTAAACCTCTTTAAAAATTTGCCCTTTGAAAAATGTTTCATTTGATTGAGAATGCCCTCTTAAATGCAGAGATTATGTTCCTAGGATGTTTAAATGATCCTGTCAGGCCTGCATTTATATTCCTTTTAGAATTTTGGCCTGCCACACTTTCTCTAATTTCATTATGCTGTTTCTTTAAGTATAGTCAATGGGAGGGGGGAATAGGAGGAGTAGGATTTTGGAATGTATTGTTTTTCATTCTTTACTAGAAGCAAGGTCATCCTTTGTCTCCACACCAGTACACCTGACCGGAAGAAGCTGGGCATGGACGCCAGCGTGGAAGAAGGAGATTGGACCATGTGATGGACTGTGGGTGTGGGGACAAGATCATGAACTTTTAACTGGGTGGGATTCTGATGTAACTTCCAGAGTTGGAATCCCCACAGCTATGTGCCAACATGCCTGCTTTATTAAATTGGAACTTTAATCATAGTTTTGCCTTCGACTCTGATTTAATTTTACATGGTATTTGGAACGCTGACATATTCATCATTATAAATTGTCATTTTCTGTTGCCATTGGAGAATTGGATCCAGCATTTTCTTCTGACCACTCATTTGCCACATTGGATCATGACATTGAATCATGACTGTACAATGAGGAGGGGACTTGATTTAACTTCTCTCTGCTGAGTGCTCCCCCTCCAAAAGACACTGGTGTGCAAATCCAGTTTATGATTAAATGTATTGGGCAAAAGATGGATTAACCTTGGGTACGTTGGTATATGAATCTACAAAGAGGAATGATGAATGGGTGAAGCAGTTGCATTTCCATTATCCACATTAGTTTAAGTGGTCAGGGAAGAAGAAACAGTATGACAGGGTCTATTATATTTCTTATGCTCTTTAACATTTATACAAAGCTTCTGAATGGGAACATTTCAAGAATTTGGAATTGTTGTATCAATCATTTGGTCTTGGCATGTAACACTATTTCTCTGGTTCAGCACAGACTACCTGCAGATATTGAAGTGGTATCTAGATTTGGTAATGATCTGGATAAGAGCCAATAAACCAAAGCTTCAAATGGTCTTAGTGGCATGGATAATATTAGTCATAGTTATTTCACAACAAAAACGATCTGGCTCTGGTCATCCATGCTCTCATCATTGCCACAAAGTTGACTTAGAAATTCTGTGCAGGATGTTGAATACGATTCATTCAAATATTAAAAGAATTCCAATGAGAAGAACCGTACTGTTGCCTTATTTTGCCTTTTCACTCAGTTTAAGGTGCTTTCCCCCCCCTTTCATTTCTAGCTCTTTGGAACAACTTTGGAACCAACTTGTCATGCCAAGCCATGATTTAAGACCTTCCAAAATGGCATTGTTCCAAATCCCTCCCATGCAGGAAGTGCTATTTTAAAGAAAAGAACTTCACTCTGGGAGAACCTTAGTTTGGGAACATTTTCTTCCTCAAAGGATACAGCAAGTAATGCTTACTTTATAATCTTTTCAACCTCCCGTTAAAATGAATCTGACATCCAGGCGTTTCAATTTATATAACCTCTTACTCTGGCTTTAGCATTGTACTTGTCGCTGAAAAGTTTATTGCTGCTTTTAATCATGCCTACTGAATACTTGTTGTACCGTTATTTGTTCTTTAAATAAATTATTGTGCTTACGTACTATGTTACCAACAATTCTGGTATTACATGACAAAAGTTGTAGACATATTTTAAATGGGCAAAATAAATGGGCAGAGGCAGCTGCGGATAAAAAGTATATAATATTGTGGGTCCAAATTCCATCCCACACGTAGCAGAGAAAACCCAAGGTGCGGAGTGAAGGTAGGGCCAAGTGAGGGACTTGCTGAGATTCTCTCTTTCAGTATTTTCCAAACTTTTCTAGCACTTTGAAAGGATTGCTGTTTAATATGAATTGCTGCATTTACTTCAGAATTTCATTAGCAGCTCTTTATAAACCCATGAATCAAGATATGTATATAAACTGCTATCTTGCACACCTTTTGTTCATTGGCAGTTATTTTCATGGTGAGTAAAATAAGCACTGCATCATTAGTGGAAAATGGAAGATAAATACACTTATTTCAACTTTGCTTTTTTCAAAAAGATGGATATTGTTTGATGATATTTTTTTTGTACAGATACCATATTTGGCAAGGGAGGCTGCCAGATGAACACAACTACTAATTTTAAGGCCGATAAGATCTTGCATTTGTAATCTGTTATATTTGTTCCTGGCTTCTTTATTTTATATGACAGAAACTCCATTAAGCAATGACTTTTAATTGAAGCAGAGGAGCTATCCATCTGGAGATAACTCTTGATTGGCTAAAAAATCAAGAATTAGATTTGCCTAAGCGTTCTCTTTAATAAAAGTTCACCTCCTTAATTTTAGGCATGATTTGACTCATTACCAATGCGTAAGGAAATTTAGGTTTCTTTTGGTCTAATTCTGTCTTTAAAATAAAATAATTTATTTGTTTATAGAAATGGGGAAATGAATTTCAAGCATGAGACCTTTTGCATCAGTACAGTTGTCCTATTTGATTTAGAAATGTATTTACTTTCATATTTCAAAGGTTGCAATCCTATTGAACTCATCTTCAAAACTGTGGCATAGACAAGAGATTATCTGTGGCATGGAAGCCTTAAGGATTTGGTTGGTTCTGGCTGTACTTTGCAATTTTTGTGAAAGAATTATGCCCTGTGGTCTGTCAACACATATTGAAATAGGTAAGCTGTTAGCAGGAGTAGCTAAGTAATTGAAATAATAGTAGAATAGGAGACAAAGAATTGGAGAAAATAACGTTCTAAAAATTAAACCATGTACTGTTTGACTACATATTTAGAATCCTTTGGAAAAGCATTGGAGAAGCAGAAACAGTTCTGCTTTGCTAGCCTGCCATTATGCTCAACTGCTTGGTTGACTATTTTTGACACAATTCTTTGGATATCCATCGTCAAAATAAGGCCATTGGTCAGCTAATATGTCTGTGAGTGGTGGGGTTTTCCTTACCGAGATTTTTTGATCAGATGGTGGGAAGTGTTATTTGGATCCTAAATTTAGAGCTGTCAAAACAGGCCCACTTGAAAGCAGTCAATCCATGATTTGAGAGAGGCCTGTTCTGCCTTAGCCTAAACACAGTATTCAAAGAAGCCTGTCCAGCAGGATGATCATCTGGGTTGACAGGAGAGCCTTTCCTATTTTAGAGGCCACTGCCTTGGACTATCCAGAATTTTTGGCAGCTGACTGTATTCATGATTGGCAGATAGAATCCTGATGGTTGATGTAATTGAGGAAAAAGCAGCAAAATCAGAAACAATAGTAAATGATTAACCTGCCCTGCATACATGAAATCAAGATACAATGAAATCAAGATACATGCAATTTGACAACAAGCCAAAACAGAGGACCAGGAAGCCACTTGGGGATCTGTAATGGGGACAGAACATTTTATACTGGTATAATTTTTGTTGGCTGAGAGTGGTGTGATGGCCTAGACGAGGAGCTCTTGCTTGACAATCAGGAGGCTGTGAGTTCAATCCTAAATAGAGGCAGATATTACTCTCTGGGCACAGTAATTGTCTGCTGCAAACTCCGTGTAGGCATTAGGAAGGGCATCCAGCCAGTAAATACTTGTGCTACATTCAGTCACCCCAACTCCAACCTGATGCAAGGGATTACAGGGTGGTTAAAAGAAGAAAATAATTTGTATTGGCTGAAGGACAGAGAGATAACATTTTAACTGAACTGTGAGGAAAGGCCCAGCATTTTGGAAAGCATGTGTGAGTACCTATATAAACTGTGGATATTTATTGGTTGAAAAGTTGCAACAGATTCTTCTCTACAGTTTCTCGATCCTATTACAAATATACATCGCTAAATGTATTATGATCTTTTTTTTTTCCAGCTCATAGAGGGCTGGAATTTTTCAGCCAGCAAGATGGACAAGTTGACTATCGTAAGGTAGAAGGTTTATTATTGTAACATGAATCAGTACCATAATACTGCCAGGCTTATAGATAGGGCTAAAGATTAAATTAAATTAGGTTAGGTCAGTGTTTCTCAACCTTGGCAACTTTAAGTCCTGTGGACTTCAACTCCCAGAATTCTGGGAGTTGAAGTCCACAGGACTTAAAGTCGTCAAGGTTGAGAAACACTGGGTTAGGTTAAGTTAAGTTAAGTCAAATTTCCACTCAACTTCAAATGACTACTGGTGGTACACAATACAGGTAGTCCTCAACTTATGGTCACAGTTGAGCTCAAAATTTCAATTGCTAAGTGAGATAGTTGTTAAGTGAATTTTGCTCCATCTTACTTGCCATAGTTGTTAAGTGAATCACTGCAGTGGTTATGGTGGTATTACAGTTATTAAGTGCATCTGGCTTCCCCAGTGACTTTGCTTTGTCTGAAGATGATCCCATGATCTCAGAACTCTGCAACCACCACAAATGTGAATCAGTTGCCAAGCGTATGAATTTTCATCACATGACCATGTGGAGGCCAAAACAGTCATAAGTGTGAAAAGTGGTCATAACTCACTTCTTTCCGGTCATTTCATTTACGGTCAGTAAATGAATGGTTGTAAGTTGGGGACTACCTGCATAACAAACAAAATAGACTACAATCCAAAAACAATTAGGAAAAACCAGTTAGAAAAGCAGATGAAGAACAAGATGCTGAAGGTAGCCAAGATGGAATTCAAAAGGGGCTCCAGCCATCCTAATCCAAGGTCTGGAAGAAAAGCCAGGTTTTCAAGACTTTCTAAAATGTTATCAGAGTTAGAGCCAATCAGATTTCAGGCTGAACTTTATTTCAGTGGACAGAGACTGTGATGGAGAAAGTCTGGGTCTCAAAGGTTGAGGCTATTCAATTGAAAGAACTGAAGCACACCAACCCCATTGGCTTGAATCAGCCAAGAAAACACCACACATAAATATGGGATAGTTTTTAATTGTAGTCACTTTGTTGGGTGGGAGGAAAAATAAATAATAATTTCAATAAAATGAGTACAGTGTTTTATTTTTTCATCTTACTTAGCTAGATATGTAGGCTATTAACTATTTGTAGATATGTAGCAGAGGTGGGTTCCTACCAGTTCGCATCAGTTCGGTAGAACCGGTTCGTCAAATCTACCGAACTGGTTAGAAGAGGTTCCACCAGTGGACCCAGAAAGCAGGCCACACCTACAGAAGAGGTTCCAAAAAATTTTGAAACCCACAACTGACACACATGCACACACACGCACACGCACAGACAGACAGACTCACACAGAGAGAGAAAGAGAAAGAGAAAGAGAAAGAAAGAAAAAAAGAAAGAAAAAGTGAGAGAGGTGAAAGAAAAAAAGGAAAAAGGGACAGAGAGACAAAAGGAAGGAAAGAGAGAGAGAGAGAGAGAGAGAGAGAGAGAGAGAGAGAGAGAGAGAGAGAGAGAGAGAGAGAAGACATGGCCGGCAAGCCATTCCCACCAGGTCACATGGCCGGCAAGCCACTCCCACAAAGGAGGCCACACCCACAGAGTAGGTTCGAACATTTTTTGAAACCCACCACTGATATGTAGGAAGCTCTTTCACTGACCAGCATAATAGTTTCCTAAAAGTTGATAGATTCAATAAGCTTCTGATTAAATGCGTGGAAATGTAGGACAAATATCTATAAAGTATATTGTTATTGAATAATATGAGGAGGGATAGTTAGAGAACCAACTTCCGAGTCTGGATGCTTTTTGAGGACAGCTCTCAGAATTTTCTGTAAGCATGTTAAAAGGCATTATACTGAAAAAAAGTGCACATCTGGATTTAAGATGAATTGTTACCTTACTGCAGAAATTCCTGCTAAAGAGTATTAGCCAAGGCAGATGCCTATTTAGAACAACTTTCTAATAATTTGATACTAAAGACAAATCATGTGGAGTGACTTATCTCTCTCATGCCTTCTGTAATGTTTCAGGGGAATGATTCTGATTTTGTTAAAATAGACATGGAATTTTAAGCATTATAATAATATCTGTTTAATGCTTATTTGTTTGTTTATGTCGTGCAGTTAATACTAGCTCACCAAGATGCATATCAAGCAGGAACTGTATATCCTGATGCTTTTTATCCTGTCATCTGCCAAAGCGGTAGGAGATCCTAGGTCAAGTTATTTTTTAATATGATCACATTATTGCAAAAGTAGGCCAGTCCATTTATTAATGAAGTTGTCTGGAATACATCAATAGCAATAGCAGTTAGGCTTATATACCGCTTCATAGGGCTTTCAGCCCTCTCTAAGCGGTTTACAGAGTCAGCATATTGCCCCCAACAATCCGGGTCCTCATTTTACCCACCTCGGAAGGATGGAAGGCTGAGTCAACCCTGAGCCAGTGAGATTTGAACAGCCGAACTGCAGAACTGCAGTCAGCTGAAGTAGCCTGCAGTGCTGCATTTAACCACTGCGCCACCTCGGCTCAATAAGTGCGAATAAGTTCTTGATGCATTACAATCATGTAGGAGAACCTGTCTTCTTTAGACTTAATTCCTCTTCTTCATTAACTATGATTTTACTTTATGATTTTGGCTTACAGTATATGGGTAAATCATTCTAAATAGCCCATCTTCAAATCTAACAATAAACTGCAGTTTTTTGAAACGTTTATTAGTGCATATCATATTAAAATCAGGGCACACGCAGTGAACAGATAAAGTAGAGTCTATTTTAAATCAAGGTTGAGTTCTGTGATTTTGTGGATGTACCAATGTAGTGTAGAACGTGCTTCTCACTGCAGTCTTCTGGGAATGTTTTTGAATTTGGCATGGGATCTTGGAAGAGCCGAGGTGGCACAGTGGTTAGGGTGCAGTACTGCAGGCCACTTCAGCTGACTGTTATCTGCAGTTCAGCGGTTCTAATCTCACTGACTCAGGGTCGACTCAGCCTTCCATCCTTCCGAGGTGGGTGAAATGAGGACCCGGATTGTTGTTGGGGGCAATAGGCTGACTCTGTAAACCGCTTAGAGAGGGCTGAAAGCCCTATGAAGCGGTATATAAGTCTAACTGCTATTGCTATTGCTATTTTTATTATTCACATTATTGGGATTTATTACATGTTTTGCTGTATACATTAAAATACTTTCATGTAATACTTTGCCATTAAAATGTTACTGAATGTTAACATTCTGTATGACTAAAATGCAACATGTAGAATAAATATGAGTGTGTTTTTTTTAAAAAAAATAACTTTGTCCTCTGAATTGTCAGGGTTGTTCCATTCTGTTTCTGAAGATACTCACTGGTCACCTTTTCTCAACACAAGTATCCATTACATCAGAAAGAACTATCCGCAGCCATGGGAAGAGGTAATAACAGTTTCTGTCTGTTGTTCCCTGTGAATCAAAAACGATATTTCTCACTCACCTTTACACCTAAAAATAGAAAGTAAGAAAATCGGTGATCAATTAGACAGCTGTTTTAATTAGCTAAAAACAGAGCTTTAGGTTCTGCTCTCATTCCATCTGACTTGTGTGTGGCACGACATAACCGCGAATGTCAAAAGCGCGCCGACAACACCACGGCGCTAAAACCGCGATGTCAAAAGCACGCCGACAACAGCACGCCGACAGAAGCGCGATTTAACTTAAGGTAAGGTTTAGGGTTAGGTTTAGGGTTAGGTTTAGGGTTAGGTTTAGGGTTAGGTTTAGGGTTAGGTTTAGGGTTAGGTTTAGGGTTAGGTTTAGGGTTAGGTTTAGGGTTAGGTTTAGGGTTAGGTTTAGGGTTAGGTTTAGGGTTAGGTTTAGGGTTAGGTTTAGGGTTAGGTTTAGTTAGGTTTAGGGTTATTTTTAGGGTTATGTTACAGCGTGCTTCTGTCGGCGCGCTGTTGTCGGCGCGCTGTTGTCGCGTGGTTCTGACGGCGCGGTTTTGTCACCGCGCTTTAGTCACACGCGCTTTAGTCGACCGCAGTTTTGTGGTGGAACCGACTTGTGGTGGAAAAACTACTTTGCTGGGAAAAAAATGTAGTTGAAAATGCAGCAGTCAATATAAGCTACTCAAGGATCATTCAAATAAGGTAAACAAATAGTCTTTACTAAGAATAGTCGTCTTCTGCTGATTCTCAACTAGTCTGATATATTATTACAGTGATTATATTTTTCCGGAAAAAATGAAAGACAAACCTGAAAAGGGAGGAAATCTAAAAGAGGTTCGTAAGAATAAAACATTTTAATTGTTTATATGTATAACTTTGTTTTACAAATGCAAGTTTCAAGAGCATAACTAAGAAAAGTCTTACCAAAATATCTAGTTATTAAAAAATATAAAATGTAAATTTATTTTTTAAAAAACAGTTCCATTTCCACATTTTTCACAACGGGAAAGGCTGTGTGCTAAGTGGTAGCATTTGTACAGTAAAAGTTAAAAGGAGGAAATAAAGGCTGAAAGTGAGTTTTTGAAAAATATGTCTGAAGGACAACTTTCTGAAATAAAGGTTTAGGTTTAGGTTTAGGTTTCGTTTTATTTATATGCCGCCCTATTCCCAGCGAGACTTAGGGTGGCGCACAAACCCAAGGGGGGAAAGGGAAACACAAAAACTACAAATACAAGCATTTAAAGAATAACCAACAGCCACACAAATCGAGAGGGGAGGGGAACTCATCAACCCCAGGCCTGCCGACACAGCCAGGTTTTAACGGCTTTTCGGAAGGCCTGGAGAGAGGTGAGGGTCCAAATCTCTGCGGGGAGTTCGTTCCAAAGGGCCAGAGCTGCCACAGAGAAGGCCCTCCCCCGGGTGGTAGCCAGATGGCATTGGTTGGTAGACGGAACCCGGAGGAGGCCAGCCCTGTGTGATCTAATGGGTCTTTGGGAGGTAATTGGCAGCTGGCGGTCTCTCAAGTACCCAGGGCTATCTTTATAAGAAATGATTACTTGAGAAGATACGATTACTGTTAGTACACTCCAGAGTGATTGATTCATCTCTAATTTGGTGGTGGAAATCTCCTAAATCAAATAAGTCTATAGACTCATATTTGCTACCTTTTCCCTTCTCTCATTTATGTTTGTCTTTAGAACCATCTTTTATATGCAGTCTGACCATTTCAAATATTAAAAACTAAAGCTACCTAATTCATATTTGTGTTTGTAAAATTGCAATCAATTTTCATCACCAAATAGATTGGCTCACAGGAGTCACATATTGTCTGTCTTTTTATCTACTTGGTTTTAATGATGTTATTATTGAGTTACCTTTTTTTTTAAAAAAATAATTGGTACATAGGCTACAGAGAAGCTGGTGGCTTTTCTCTTTGGGATTGCCTCTCACATGGTGGCAGATGTAAGCTGGCACAGCTTGGGGATTGAACAAGGATTTCTACGGGCCATGGCAGCTGTAAGTAGTGTTCTGTTTCTAGGCATAGGGTTTTTCCACGTGCTTAGTTTACAACTGTGTTGATTATTTTGCTCCATCCTCACAAATGCCAATAGAATATTAAAACATAACCCAGATGCATACAGTCTGCAAAGCTTTTATAAACCACAACAAAGTGACTAATATTTCAACCACATCATTGAATATCCATATGTTGCTCTTTTAAAGTGTTTATACAGCTTATAGCAAAAATATTTGCCTGTTGGGTTTCTTTTTTAGCTTTTTATGGATGAAAACTGCTAACTGCAAAGCTGTTTATATGTTGGGGCTGAATTAAAGCACCTGGGCAAGTTCTGAAAATAGGTAGAAGAGAAACAAGAAACAGAAGGGATTTTTGCAATCAATTGATAACAAATTAGTACTGGCAGGGAATTCCTATATACACAGGCAGGGAAAAAGCCACAAGGGACTGTTTTATCTCTACAAATTGGATTAGTTTCAAAAAGAAATAATTTTTTAAAAAGCACTTAACATTTCTTTAGTTGTTAAAGAGATAATGAATTATAAATAATATTGTTCCTTTTTTATTTAGATTGATTTTCATGGCTCATATTCACAAGCTCATTCTACTGGTGATTTTGGTAATTTATGTACTTATAAATCCTAGAAAACTCTCCTTAAATTTCCTTTGAATGTCTCAAGGTTATTAGATTCCGGAGATGGCATTCTATAATTGTTTTTGAAAAGTTTATGTTTATGTATGTGAGTGTTGTTACGGTACTCATATACCATAGATCTTCTCCATTTTGGTTTTCCCTGTCCCTAGAACAAATTGGTATTCAATATATATCAGCTGCTGTTTTCAATCTCTGATATATTCCCATTGGGTATATTCTAAGGGAACTATAAATTATAGATTCCACTTTACATTAAGATGGAACTTTATTCGTAGGTCTTTGTGAGATTTTCTAAAATTGTAGA